>NC_091191.1:25923429-25928429 GCF_040958095.1 Procambarus clarkii | reverse complement strand
AAAGTTATTCTAATTAGAACATAAAACAAAGGCCCTATTCAGTAGAGTATTAATTGCATTTTTCTTAAAAATATCAGGAACAAAAGAATTAAAATTTAAACCTAAACCAGTAAAGGTTGGGTATACCTTGGGTAAACCAGTAACTTGGGTATACCTTCATTTAATTCGGTGGACCCTGATAAGGTGGTTTTCAATTTTTCAAAGATAATTCTGTCTCCCATTGAGAAAGAACTTCTCTCTCTGGGGTTAGACTTCGGGTTGACGTGTAAAAAACCTAAATTTGTTAATCATTTTTTAGGTTTTGAGCGGTTATGCAACACATTGAAAACTTGTACCCTAAGGACTGGTACAAATTATAGTTGGACCAATATCATCAGTACTGTTTCCTCCTTAGCACATGATGTCTTTAATGACTTTGGTAAATATAAATCTACATTCCCTCCTTTTGACAAAAGGAAATTGGATTGTATTAATGGCTTAAAGAATGATAGGATATTTGCATTACTAGACCAGATAAAGGTAGGGGTATAGTGGTTTTGGACAAGTTAGAGTATGTGAATATGGTTGAAAGGTTGTTAGAAGACCCCTCTAAATTTACGTTGGTTGATATAGACCCTTTCTCGTATATTTTGAAATGTGAGGATAAACTGAATAGAGTTTTAAGAAGTCTGAAAGACTCTCTTTTTAATTATACTAAATTACTTGCAACTGGCTCTAAGCCAGGCATCTTATATGGGTTACCTAAAGTTCATAAAACAGGTATACCGATTCGTCCTATTTTATCAGCGATTGGCACTTTTAATTATAAACTGGCAGTTTCTGGTTATTATTAGAACCATTAACGCATAATGAATTTACTGTGAGAAATTCTCAGGATTTTGTAAAAGAACTTTCCTCTTTAAATTTTGAGTTCCCAACTATAATGGCCAGTTTCGATGTTGAATCACTTTTTACTAATATTCCTTTGTTGGAAACCATTGATATCTGTGTAAATCTATTATTTGCTGACACTAACTTAGTGTCTGGATTTTGTAGTAAAATATTCAGACGGCTGTTAGAAATAGCAGTTAAAGACTCCATCTTTATGTTTAATAATAAATATTATAAACAAATTGATGGAGTAGCAATGGGGTCTCCTTTAGGTCCTGCACTGGCTAATGCTTTTTTGAGTTTTCATGAAATAAATTGGCTTGATAATTGTCCTTCGGCCTTTAAACCAGTCTTGTACAGGAGATATGTAGATGACACTTTTTTGCTATTTAAGGACCAATGTCATATTGAGAAATTTAGAGAGTATCTTAATGCACAACATAGTAATATACGTTTTACTGCAGAGTGTGAAGTTGATAATTCATTGTCGTTTCTTGATGTAAAAGTGAATAACCTCAATGGGTTCAACACTAATGTTTTTAGGAAACCAACCTTTACTGGTTTAGGTTTAAATTTTAATTCTTTTGTTCCGGATATTTTTAAGAAAAATGCAATTAATACTCTACTGAATAGGGCCTTTGTTTTATGTTCTAATTGGAATAACTTTGATCAAGAAATTAATTTTCTTGTGATTTTTTTTTCAAATAATGGTTATCCTTTGCATATGGTTTATACCTTTATAAGGAATTTCTTAAATAAGAAGTTTCACCCATCGTGTAAGATTACTACAGTGGAAAGGGATCTTAAATATATTAAATTACCATTTTATGGCACTATTAGCTTTTCTGTAAGGAGTCGTTTGAGGAGACTGTTGCAGCAGTGTTATCCTCAAGTAGACTTTAGATTTATTTTTGTCAACACAAATACCATAGGCTCTTATTTTAAATTTAAAGATAAAGTGCCTACCCCCTTGTGCTCAAATGTCGTATATATGTATAATTGTTCCAGCTGTAATGCTGGATATATCGGGAGTTCCATTCGGAACTTTAAGATTAGGATACTTGAGCACCGGGGATTATCTTTTAGGACTGGATTACCATTGTCTAAACCAGCATTTTCGGAGATTAGAAGCCATTGTTATGAGTTTGATCATTCTCTGCTGGAATCTGATTTTAAAATTCTGGACACTTGTATGAATGGCCAGTCAGATTTGAGAGTAATGGAATCCTTATATATAAAGGAGCTGCGGCCTCTGTTAAATAGCAACCTTTCAGCTGTTCAATTGTACACTGTATAGTGCACAGTAGGCCCTGTAATTTGATTTATACTTCATTTTGGTAGTTTAATTTTATTATAATTTTGTTTAGTTTACCATGTCTTTGCCCTTTCTTACTTATTTCAAGTCTTGACATTGTACATTAATATAATCTTTTATTTAGGATATATAATACATTTTTTGGTATTTAATTTTATTTAATATTTGAGTTTTTTATAAGATTTTGGTTAGCACTTTATAATTGTCGTTTATTCTGTTTGTATTTTACATACATTTTCTGTAGATTTGTAGTCATTATATAAATATTTGTTATAGAGTTTAGTATCTATGTGTTAGGTATTCAGTTTCACTTCTGATCACTTCACGTAAGTTTAATATTACGGTTTGTTTTAGTAGTTATAAAATTCATCTTGTAGTTTAATGGATTTTTAAATTAGCTTTAATATATGTGACAGTTAATAAGTTTTATTTGTATTGATCACTTTAAGTACGCTTAAGTGTTTTGTTTTTTAAGCATTTTCCTGTCTTTGATAGGCAATTATATTCAGTATGAGTTCTTTGTTTACCAGTTATTTGATTGTGATTTCTGTTTTTTCTTTTAGATCTGATGATGAATACGAGAAGTATTCGAAACGTTATGCATTTTAAAGTAAAGAATCTGAAACAAGATGTTCAGTATATCCCTGGTTTTCCTATTCATCTTAAAATGTATGTATATATATATATATATATATATATATATATATATATATATATATATATATATATATATATATTAATTCAGGATATATATTAATATATATGACCGAAAAAGTAAGATTAATAATTCTAACACGAATTTTCTCAATATTTCTTATGGTTCTTTTCACTGTCGATGGTAATTGAAAAATCAGTTCTCCAAAATTCATTTTTATACATATGCATATATACATATGCATATGCATATATATATATATATATATATATATATATATATATATATATGTCGTACCTAGTAGCCAGAACGCACTTATCAGCCTACTATGCAAGGCCCGAATTGCCTAATAAGCCTAGTTTTCATGAATTAATATATTTTTTCTAATTTTTTTCCTATGAAATGATAAAGCTACCCATTTCATTACGTATGAGGTAAATTTTTTTTATTGGAGTTGAAATTGACGTAGATATATGACCGAACCTAACCAACCCTACCTAACCTAACCTAACCTATCTTTATAGGTTAGGTTAGGTTAGGTAGCCGAAAAAGTTAGGTTAGGTTAGGTAGGTTAGGTTGTCGAAAGACAATTAATTCATGAAAATTTGGCTTATTAGGCAAATCGGGCCTTGCATAGTAGGCTGATAAGTGCGTTCTGGCTACTAGGTACGACATATATATATATATATATATATATATATATATATATATATATATATATATATATATATATATATATATATATATATATTTATATATATGCCGTACCTAGTAGCCAGAACGTACTTCTCAGCCTACTATGCAAGGCCCAATTTGCCTAATAAGCCAAGTTTTCATGAATTAGTTGTTTTTCGACTACCTAACCTACCTAACCTTACCTAACTAAACTTTTTCGGCTACCTAACCCAACCTAACCTATAAAAATAGGTTAGGTTAGGTTAGGTAGGGTTGGTTAGGTTCGGTCATATATCTACATTAATTTTAACTCCAATAAAAAAAAATTACCTCATAAATTAATTCAGGAAAACTTGGCTTATTTGGCAAATCGGGCCTTGAATAGTAGGGCCAGAAGTGCGTTCTGGCTACTAGGTACGACATTATATATATATATATATATATATATATATATATATATATATATATATATATATATATATATATATATATATATATATATATGTCGTACCTAGTAGCCAGAATGCACTTCTCAGCCTACTATGAAAGGCCCAATTTGCCTAATAAGCCAAGTTTTCCTGAATTAATATATTTTCTCTATTTTCTTTCTTATGAAATGATAAAGCTATCCATTTCAATATGTATGAGGTCAATTTTTTTTATAGGAGTTAAAATTAACGTAGATATATGACCGAACCTAACCAACCCCACCTAACCTAACCTATCCTTGTAGGTTAGGTTAGGTTAGGTAGCCGAAAAAGTTAGGTTAGGTTAGGTTAGGTAGGTTAGGTAGTCGAAAAATAATTAATTCATGAAAACTTGGCTTATTAGGCAAATTGGGCCTTGCATAGTAGGCTGAGAAGTGCGTTCTGGCGACTAGGTACGACATATATATATATATATATATATATATATATATATATATATATATATATATATATATATATGTCGTACCTAGTAGCCAGAACGCACTTCTGGACCTACTATGCAAGGCCCGATTTGCCAAATAAGCCAAGTTTTCCTGAATTAATATTTTTTCTCTAATTTTTTTCTTGTGAAATGATAAAGCTACCCATTTCATTATGTACGAGGTCAATTTTTTTTTATTGCAGTTAACATTAACGTAGATATATGACCAAACCTAACCAACCCTACCTAACCTAACCTAACCTATCTTTATAGGTTAGGTTAGGTTAGGTAGCCGAAAAAGTTAGGTTAGGTAGTCGAAAAACAATTAATTCGTGAAAACTTGGCTTATTAGGCAAATCGGGCCTTGCATAGTAGGCTGAGAAGTGCGTTCTGGCTACTAGGTACGACATATATATATATATATATATATATATACATATGCATATACATATGCATATGTATATATGCATATGTATAAAAATGAATTTTGGAGAACTGATTTTTCAATTACCATCGACAGTGAAAAGAACCATAAGAAATATTGAGAAAATTCGTGTTAGAATTATTAATCTTACT
>NC_091191.1:25865929-25918429 GCF_040958095.1 Procambarus clarkii | reverse complement strand
CAGCAGTTTCCGGTTATGTTCATTTAGAGCTTCGAAGACATGTGCCTGAAGGTTTTTGCATGCTCATCTGACTGAGTAGTTCGTCTTTACTAAGAATGATGAAGAAAGTCTTCACTCCTTCACTAAGTTTACAAAACTGAGTGAGCATCTTTCCCTTCTACAGCTAGCGGCCTTGTGCGTGGACCGACTGAGCATGGGGTTCAGCACTTATGTTTTCACTCAGTTGAACGCCAAGGGGCGTGAATCTTATCATGGTCTGCTTGCTTTCCGACCGCCCCTCGCGGTCACCTGTCCCTCGATAGAATTCTTGGTGACTCGGATACTTTTGATATCGTTCGCCTTATGCGTTTTTGTTCTCGTATTGGCATCCTTGGTGATATTTAGCGCCCTCTGATTATTTTGCGTACTTGATGGTGCTATATAGCCTTCCCGGTTTGGTGCCTTCTTTTGATAATTACTTACTTACTTATCATGGTCTGTAAGTTATCATGCAGGGGTATTGGTAATGCCCTGGAAGCTAAAGCTTCCCTACCACTGTAAGACTGTTACGTTAATTAAGTGCCAAGCATCCTGATAAAGATCATAACATTGCTGGAACACCGTCTCTACACTGACTACATCCCTCTATGTGTGATATGCTCTGAAGTCTGTTGGATGGATGCAACGCCGTCCATCCTAATTCTCTTCAGATCCTATTTTTGTTACTTTAAATAGGCTGTACAAAGTGGATGTGAGATAAAAGAATTTGGAAAGAAACGAAGATAGAATTAAGGCAGAATAATTCGTTATTTACTCTACATATACCAAAATTAATTAAATTATCAATAGAAGTGGGGTCACTAACTGGAAACTGAGTAAACTGCACGACAGCCTGCCCCTAGCATGTTCACAAAATATTTAAATTGGAACCCTAGGATACCACATAATACCTCACTAACATCACTTACAGAGGTCTAAGATCATGAGTCGACCAGAGGGTGATGGGGGGAGGGGATGGTCTATGACGAGGCCACATAGGGCCTGGAGCTTGGGTCTGATTTCTGAGTGTTCAATCCTTAAGGTGTCTCGAGCCCTTGTCTGATTTAATGTGTCTATTCCCATCTTGGTAGCATATTTATGTGGGAAGGGAACAATAAACTCCACCTACATGAGAGAGCCTGAAGCTATCTTACTCAAAAGCAATGGACAGAAGGCTCGCTTATACGGAAGGGATCAGGCAAGCTGGAGTAGGTGTCCCACTGCAATTACCTAATTAGCAAGTTGTGGTAAACCGACTGGTCATTAAATGTGACCCAGCTGACCTGACCTCTTGGGTCAAGGAACCATCTCACACACTGAAGGTGTGAGTTACCATTGTCAAACATCAGGATGGCTGCTGCCAACAATTCCCTCCTGTGCTATTTTATATTACCAACAACCCATATTATAAGATACACTCACAATTTTTACCTCATCTCTCTCCCCCTGGAATAACATTTCTCCCACAAGGATAGAACCCTCCTGAGTTAGGGAACTGACCGAGAACTTTTCATTTCCAGAGATGTTCCTACGCCACAGCTGGCATTCTCTGTTACCCGCGTCGGTACTAAACAGGCGGTGGCCGAGTGTCGAGGTGACTTGTATGTTAACTGACGTCACTGACTTTCTCTCTCTCTCCCTTTTTCATGTCTCCTCTCCTTCTCTCCCTCCCTCCCTATCTTCCCTGCTTTCTCCTCATCCTCTTACTTTATTTTCCTACCTCTCTTAGAACTCCATTTATCCATTCCTGCTCTCCTTTCCTCCATATCTTCCCTTCTCCTCTACAATCCTCACTCTTCTCCCCTCTCTAGTGACTTCACTCCTTCAGTCTCCCTCACCGCCTCCTCGCCTCTTCCCTCTCTTCCCTCCCCATCTATCACCCACTTTACTTCTTCCTTCTGCCTTCCTCTTGACCGCAGGAAATTGCGTTAAGATAGCACGAGAGGAAAATAAACAGAGTGTCAAGAGGAGATATTTCTTCCTCTACCCCTTCCCTTCCAAATTCTTCCAAATTCAGCTACACCTACAATTCTGTTTCCCTTCCATTTCCACTTTTCTATCCAGCAACTCTTCCCTTATAATAACATTGAAATCCACTCCTTCTATTCCCTACAACCCAGTTAGCTAAATCTACTTTCATTCGTTGGTCTCTCCCTTCCATTCAGCCACCAACTCTATCCCCTGCTCCTCTTCCATTACCCAATCACTTCCCTCCCACTTAACTCAGCACTCACAACTCTGGAACAGGCAAGTCCACATCCCTTTGAGCCTCGGTGTTAACTACTGAAAACTCTGATCAAAAGTCTTGGATTGCTTCTTAAGTCATCAATATGGTGTGCTGAAGGTGTCCTTCCAGCACAGTTTACTCCCCCCCCCACCTGCCCCCCTTCCCCCCCCCCCCCCGAGCTGTGTGGGAGCCGTCAAGCCTTCGGGAGGAGAAGATGACGGGGGCCAGAAACAGAACAGAAAAGTGACGGAATGGAAGGGGTATAGAAGAATAGGGAAGGGTAAAGCTAAATGATAGATGAATGGAATTGATAAATGGGTGACTTGTGAGGTAGGAAGTCCCCTTGTACTCCCCACCATGGGGGGATGGTGGGGAGGACAAGATGACGGAGGAGGGGGGGATGGTGAGGAGGACGAGGGGACGGGGAAATGATGGGGAGGACGAGGGGAAGGGGGAGAGAGGGAATAGTGGGGAGGAGGAAGGGAAGGAAGGGGGTTGTTGTGTCTCAGCGACGCCCACGCGTTGCTGAGCCACAGGAACGCGTAGTCAGGTACAACTAGTATTAAATAAATATATTAAGTTAGACCGTATTCAGGAAACATATTTTGTTAAATCGTATATAATATTAAAACAACCTACAACTCACCCCTATCCCATAACACACACCTACCCCATAACTCACCCCTATCCCATAACTCACCCCTACCCCATAACTCACCCCTACCCCAAAACTCACCCCTACCCCCCTCAACTCACCCATACCCCATCAACTCACTCCTACCCCTACAACTCACCCTTACCCCCACAACTCACCCCTACCCCCACAACACACCCCTACTCCCACCACTCACCCCTTCCCCCCAACTTACCCCAACCCCCACAACTAACCCCTAACCCACAACTGACTCCTACCCCACAACTCACCCCTTCCCCCACAACTTACCCCTACCCCCCACAACTCACCCCTGCCCCCACAACTCACTCCTACCACCACAACTCACCCCTACCCCAACAACTCACCTCTACCCCAAAACTCACTCCTACCCCCACAACTCACCCTAACCCCCACAACTCACCCCTATCCCCAAACCCACCTCTACCCCCTCAACTCACCCCTACCCCCACAACTCACCCCTACCCCACAACTCACCCCTACCCCCACTCCTATCCCCTACCCCCACAACTCACCCCTACCTAAAAACTCACCCCTACCCCACAACTCACCCCTACTCCCACTCCTCACTCCGACTCCCTCAACTCACCACTACCCCCTCAACTCACCCCTTCCCCCACAACTCACCCCTATACCCACAACTCACCCCTATACCCACAACTCACCCCTACCTCCCAAAACTCACCCCTAACGCCCACAACTCACCCCTACCCATACAACTCACCCCCAGCCCACAACTCACCCCTACCCCACAACTCACCAATAGCCCACAACACACCCCTACCCCCACAACTCACCCCTACCCCCACAATCCACCTCTACCCCCCAAAAATCACCCCTACCCCCACAACTTACCCTAAACTCCAACAACTCTCCCCTACCCCCCACAACTCACCCTTACCCCCACACCTCACCCCTACCCCCACACCTCACCCCTACCCCCACAACTCACACCTACCCCCCACAACTCACCCCTACCCCCACACCTCACCCCTACCCCCACAACTCACTCCTACCCCCACACCTCACCCCTACCCCCCACACCTCACCCCTACCCCCACACCTCACCCCTACTCCCACAACTCACCCCTACCCCCACAGCTCACCCCTACCCCCAAAACTCACCCTTACCACCCACAACTCACCCCTACCCGAGTAGGGGTGAGCTCCAGGGGCCTCATAGCCTGGTGGATAGCGCGCAGGACTCGTAATTCTGTGGCGCGGGTTCGATTCCCGCACGAGGCAGAAACAAATGGGCAAAGTTTCTTTCACCCTGAATGCTCCTGTTACCTAGCAGTAAATAGGTACCTGGGTGTTAGTCAGCCGTCACGGGCTGCTTCCTGGGGGTGGAGGCCTGGTCGAGAACCGGGCCGCGGGGACACTAAAGCCCCGAAATCATCTCAAGATAACCTCAAGATAACCCCCACAACTCACCCCTATCCCAACAACTCACCCTTACCCCCACAACTCACCCCTACTTCCACAACTCACCCTTACCGCCCACAACTCACCCCTGCCCCCTCAACTCACCCCTACCCCACAACTCACCCCACCCCATACAACTCACCCCTACCCGCACAACTCACTCCTACCCCACAACTCACCCCTACCCCACAACTCACCCCTACCCCCACAACTCACCCCTACCCGCACAACTCACCCCTACCCCACAACTCACCCCTACCCCACAACTCACCCCACCCCATACAACTCACCCCTACCCCACAACTCACCCCTCCCCCCAACTCCTAACTCCTACCCCCACATCTCACCCCTACCCCAACAACTCACCCCTACCCCCAAAAATCACCCCTACCCCTACAAGACACCCCTACCGCCCCCACAACACACCCCTACCCCCACAACACCCCCCCCTAAACCCCACAACACCACCCCTACCCCCACAACACCCCGCCCCTCCGCCCCAAAAAAGCTTCAGCAAATACTCAAGCTGTGGGCAAACTTAAGAATGTTCCACAAGCTGGTATTAGTAATGTATTTAATCTGTGGTTTTCCCCGTTGTGTGTTGTATGCTAACATGTCATTATAAGACATTACAAAAAATTGGAAACAATAAAAGTACTACGAAGTGTAATGAATAACTAGTGAAAGAAATGTGCATCCTGAATAAAATATGCTAGGGAAGAATTTACCCAAGCGGGGAATTTACCCAAGAGAGAGAGAGAGAGAGAGAGGGAGAGAGAGAGAGAGAGAGAGAGAGAGAGAGAGAGAGAGAGAGAGAGAGAGAGAGAGAGAGAGAGAGAGAGGGAGAGGGAGAGAGAAACAGACAAACACACAGACAGACAGCGGCAACTCAATTCTTCGTGTGTCCACCACAGCAAAACAATATGTATGGATGGGGGCCAGAGGTCGCCCCGGGACGGACTAATACCACCTTAGAAAACGAGCCTTAGAAAATGGACATTCAGAGGCCCTTGTAGCTGGGCCATTGGCAGGAGATGGGACATGGGCAGGAGACGGGCCAGGGGCAGGAGATGGGGCAGGGTAAAGAGATAGGCCAGGGGCAGGAAATGGGCCAGGGGCAGGATATGGGCCAGGAGCAGGAGATGATTCAGAGGAGATGGGCCAGGGGAAGGAGATGGAAGAGGGACAGGAGATGGGCCAGGGGCAGGAGATGGGCCAGGGGCAGGAGATGGGCCAGAGGCAGGAGATGGGCCAGGGGCAGGACATGGGCCTAGGGCAGAAGATGGGCCAGGGGACGGAGATGGGCCAAGGGCAGGAGATGGACCAGGGGCAGGAGATGGGCCAGGGGCAGGAGTTGGGCCAAGGACATGAGATAGGCCAAGGGCAGGAGTTGGGCCAAGGACATGAGATGGGCCAGGGACAGGAGATGGGCCAGGGGCAGAAGATGAGTAAGGGGCAGGAGATGGGCCAGGGGCAGGAGATGGGCCTGGAGCAGAAGATGGGCCAGGGGTAGGAGATGAGCCAAGGGCAGGAGATGGGCCAGGGGCAGGAGATGGGTCAGGGGCATGAGTTGGGCCAGGGACATGAGATGGGCCAAGGGCAAGAGATGGGCAAGGGGTCAGAAATGGGCCAGGGGCAGGAGACGGGCCAGGGATAAGAGATGGGCCAAGGACATGAGGTGGGCCAGGGGCAGGAGATGGGCCAGGGACAGGAGATGGGTCAGGGGTAGGAGATGGGCCAGGGGCCGGAGATGGGTCAGGGGCTGGAGGTGGGCCAGGGGCAGGAGATGGGCCAGGGGCAGGAGATGGGCCAGGGGCTGGAGATGGGTCAGGGACAGGAGATGGGCCAGGGACAGGAGATGGGCCATAGGCAGGAGATGGGCCAGGAACAGGGCATGGGCCAGGGGCAGGAGATGGGACAGGGGCAGGAGAATGGCCAGAGGGAGGAGATGGGCCAGGGGCAGGAGATGGACCAGGGACAGGAGATGGGCCAGGGGCAGGAGATGACCCAGGGGGAGGAGATGGGACAGGGGCAGGAGACGGGCCAAGGACATGAGATGGGCCATGGGCAGGAGTTGGGAAAGAGATGGGCTAGGGGCAGGAGATGGGCCAGGGGCCGGAGATGGGTCAGGGGTTGGAGATGGGCCAGGGACAGGAGATGGGCCAGGGGCAGGAGATGGGCCAGGGCAGGAGATGGGCCAGGAGCAGGAAATGGGCCAGGGGCAGGAGACGGGCAAGGGCCGGAGATCGGCCAGGGATAGGAGATGGGCCAGGGCAGGAGATGGGCCAGGGCAGGAGATTGGCCAGGAGCAGGAGATAGGCCAGGGGCAGGAGACGGGCTAGGGGCAGGAGATGGGCCATGGGCAGGAAATGGGCCAGGGGCAAGAGATTGGCCAGGGACAGGAAATGGGCGAGGGGCAAGAGATAGGCCAGGGGCAGGAGATGAGAAAGGGGCAGGAGATAGGCAAGGGGCAGGAGATGGGAAAGGGGGAAGGAGATGGGCCAGGGGCAGGAAATGACCAGGGACAGGAGATGGGCCAGGGGCAGGAGATGAGCCAGGGACTGGAGATGGGCCAGAGGCAGGAGATGGGCCAGGGGCAGGAGATGGTCCAGGGGCAGGAGATGGACCAGGGACAGGAGATGGGCCAGGGGGAGGAGATGGGACAGGGGCAGGATATGGGAAAGGGGGAAGAGGATGGGCCAGGGGCAGGAGATGGGCCAGGGGCAGGAGATGGGGCAGGGACAGGAGATGGTCCAGGGGATGGAAATGGGCCAGGGACAGGAGATGGGCCAGAGGCAGGAGATGGGCCAGGGGCAGGAGATGGGCTAGGGGCAGGAGATGGACCAGGGACAGGAGATGGGAGAGGGGCAGGAGATGGGCCAGAGGGAGGAGATGGGACACGGGCAGGAGATGGGCCAGGGACAGGAGATGGGCAGGGGCAGGAGATAGGCAGGGGCAGGAGATGGGCCAGGGGCAGGAGATTAGCCTAGGGCAGGAGATGGGCTAGGGGCAGGAGACGGGCCAGGGGTAGGAGATGGGCCAATGACATGAGGTTGGCCAGAGGCAAAAGATGGGCCAGGGGCAGGAGATGGGCCAGGGACAGGAGATGGGCAGGGGCAGGAGATGGGCAGGGGCAGGAGATGGGCCAGGGGCAGGAGATTAGCCTGGGGCAGGAGATGGGCTAGGGGCAGGAGACGGGCCAGGGGTAGGAGACGGGCCAATGACATGAGGTTGGCCAGAGGCAAAAGATGGGCCAGGGGCAGGAGATGGGCCAAGGACGTGAGATGGTCCAGGAGCAGGAGATGAACCAGGGGCAGAAGATGGGCAAAGGACATGAGATGGGCCAAAGAAAGGAGGTGGGAAGGGGCAGAAGATGGGCCAGGTGAATGAGATGGGCCAAGGACATGATATTAGCCAGGGGCAAGAGATGGGCCAAGGGCATGAGATGGGCCAAGGGCAGGAGATGGGCCAGGAGGGCAGGAGATGGGCCAAGGGCAGGAGATGGGCCAGGAGGGCAGGAGATGGGCCAAGGGCAGGAGATTGGCCTGGGGTAGGAGATACGCAAGGGGCAGGAGATGTGTCAGGGGCAGGAGATGGGCCAGGGGCAGGAGATAGGCCAGGGGCTCGAGAAGGGCTATGGGCAGGAGATGGGCCAGGGGTAGGAGATAGGCCAGGGGCTTGAGAAGGGCTATGGGCAGGAGATGGGCCATGGGCCGGAGATGGGCCTGGGGCAGAAGATAGGCCAGGGGTAGGAGATGGGCCAAGGGCAGGAGATGGGCCAGGGACAGGAGATGGGCCAGGGACAGGAGATGGGCCAGGGACAGGAGATGGGCCCGGTGCAGGAGATGGGCCAGGGACAGGAGATGGGCCAGGGGCAGGAGATGGGCCAGGGACAAGAGATGGGCCAGGGGCAGGAGATGGGACAGAGGCAGGAGAATTGCCAGGGGCAGGAGATGGGCCAGGGGCAAGAGATGGGCCAGGGACAGGAGATGGGCCAAGGGCAGGAGATGGGCCAGAGGCAGGAGATGGGCCTGGGGCTGTAAATGGGCCAGGGGCTGGAGATGGGTCAGGGACAGGAGATGGGTCAGGGACAGGAGATGGGCCAAGGGCAGGAGATGGGACAGGGGCAGGAGAATGGCCAGAGGCAGGAGATGGGCCAGGGGCAGGAGATGGGCCAGGGGCAGGAGATGGACCAGGGACAGGAGATGGGCCAGGGGCAGGAGATGAGCCAGGGACTGGAGATGGGCCAGAGGCAGGAGATGGGCCAGGGGCAGGAGATGGTCCAGGGGCAGGAGATGGACCAGGGACAGGAGATGGGCCAGGGGGAGGAGATGGGACAGGGGCAGGATATGGGAAAGGGGGAAGAGGATGGGCCAGGGGCAGGAGATGGGCCAGGGGCAGGAGATGGGGCAGGGACAGGAGATGGTCCAGGGGATGGAAATGGGCCAGGGACAGGAGATGGGCCAGAGGCAGGAGATGGGCCAGGGGCAGGAGATGGGCTAGGGGCAGGAGATGGACCAGGGACAGGAGATGGGAGAGAGGCAGGAGATGGGCCAGAGGGAGGAGATGGGACACGGGCAGGAGATGGGCCAGGGACAGGAGATGGGCAGGGGCAGGAGATAGGCAGGGGCAGGAGATGGGCCAGGGGCAGGAGATTAGCCTAGGGCAGGAGATGGGCTAGGGGCAGGAGACGGGCCAGGGGTAGGAGATGGGCCAATGACATGAGGTTGGCCAGAGGCAAAAGATGGGCCAGGGGCAGGAGATGGGCCAGGGACAGGAGATGGGCAGGGGCAGGAGATGGGCAGGGGCAGGAGATGGGCCAGGGGCAGGAGATTAGCCTGGGGCAGGAGATGGGCTAGGGGCAGGAGACGGGCCAGGGGTAGGAGACGGGCCAATGACATGAGGTTGGCCAGAGGCAAAAGATGGGCCAGGGGCAGGAGATGGGCCAAGGACGTGAGATGGTCCAGGAGCAGGAGATGAACCAGGGGCAGAAGATGGGCAAAGGACATGAGATGGGCCAAAGAAAGGAGGTGGGAAGGGGCAGAAGATGGGCCAGGTGAATGAGATGGGCCAAGGACATGATATTAGCCAGGGGCAAGAGATGGGCCAAGGGCATGAGATGGGCCAAGGGCAGGAGATGGGCCAGGAGGGCAGGAGATGGGCCAAGGGCAGGAGATGGGCCAGGAGGGCAGGAGATGGGCCAAGGGCAGGAGATTGGCCTGGGGTAGGAGATACGCAAGGGGCAGGAGATGTGTCAGGGGCAGGAGATGGGCCAGGGGCAGGAGATAGGCCAGGGGCTCGAGAAGGGCTATGGGCAGGAGATGGGCCAGGGGTAGGAGATAGGCCAGGGGCTTGAGAAGGGCTATGGGCAGGAGATGGGCCATGGGCCGGAGATGGGCCTGGGGCAGAAGATAGGCCAGGGGTAGGAGATGGGCCAAGGGCAGGAGATGGGCCAGGGACAGGAGATGGGCCAGGGACAGGAGATGGGCCAGGGACAGGAGATGGGCCCGGTGCAGGAGATGGGCCAGGGACAGGAGATGGGCCAGGGGCAGGAGATGGGCCAGAGACAAGAGATGGGCCAGGGGCAGGAGATGGGACAGAGGTAGGAGAATTGCCAGGGGCAGGAGATGGGCCAGGGGCAAGAGATGGGCCAGGGACAGGAGATGGGCCAAGGGCAGGAGATGGGCCTGAGGCAGGAGATGGGCCTGGGGCTGTAAATGGGCCAGGGGCTGGAGATGGGTCAGGGACAGGAGATGGGTCAGGGACAGGAGATGGGCCAAGGGCAGGAGATGGGACAGGGGCAGGAGAATGGCCAGAGGCAGGAGATGGGCCAGGGGCAGGAGATGGGCCAGGGGCAGGAGATGGACCAGGGACAGGAGATGGGCTAGGGGAAGGAGATGGGCCAGGGGGAGGAGATGGGACAGGGGCAGGAGACGGGCCAAGGACATGAGATAGGCCATGGGCAGGAGTTGGGCAAGGGGGAGGAGAAGGGACAGGGGCAGGAGATGGGCCAGAGGCAGGAGATGGGCCAGGGGCAGAAGATGGGCCAGGGACAGGAGATGGGCCAGGGGCAGGAGATGGGCCAGGGGCAGGAGATGGGAAAGGGGCAGGAGATGGGCCAGAGGCTGGTGATGGGCCAGGGACAGGAGATGGGCCAGAGGCAGGAGATGGGCCAGGGGCAGAAGATGGGCCAGGGACAGGAGATGGGCCAGAGGCAGGAGATGGGCCAGGGGCAGGAGATGGGCCAGGGGCAGGAGATGGGCCAGGGGCAGGAGATGGGCCAGGGGCAGGAGATGGGAAAGGGGAAGGAGATGGGCCAGAGGCTTGAGATGGGCCAGAGGCAGGAGATGGAACAGAGGCAGGAGATGGGCCAGGGGCTGGAGATGGGCCAGGGACAGGAGATGGGCCAGGGGCAGGATAAGGGCAGGGGCAGGAGATGGGCCATGGGCAGGAGATTAGCCTGGGGCAGGAGATGGGCCAGGGGCAGGAGACGGGCCAGTGGTAGGAGATGGGCCAATGACATGAGGTTGGCCAGAGGCAAAAGATGGGCCAAGGGCAGGAGATGGGCCAAGGACATGAGATGGGACAAAGGAAGGAGGTGGGAAGGGGTAGAAGATGGGCGAGGTGAATGAGATGGGCCAAGGACATGATATAAGCCAGGGGCAGGAGATGGGCCAAGGGCATGAGATGAGCCAAGGGCAGGAGATGGGCCAGGAGGGCAGGAGATGGGCCAAGGGCAGGAGATTCGCCTGGCGTAGGAGATACGCCAGGGGCAGGAGATGTGCCAGAGGCAGGAGATGGCCAGGGGCAGGAGATAGGCCAGGGGCTCGAGAAGGGCTATGGGCAGGAGATGGGCCAGGGGCAGGAGATAGGCCAGGGGCTTGAGAAGGGCTATGGGCAGCAGATGGGCCATGGGCAGGAGATGGGCCTGGGGCAGAAGATAGGCCAGGGGTAGGAGATGGGCCAAGGGCAGGAGATGGGCCAGGGACAGGAGATGGGCCAGGGACAAGAGATGGGCCAGGGACAGGAGATGGGCCCGGGGCAGGAGATGGGCCAAGGACAGGAGATGGGCCAGGGGCAGGAGATTGGCCAGGGACAAGAGATGGGCCAGGGACAGGAGATGGGCCAAGGGCAGGAGATGGGCCAGAGGCAGGAGATGAGCCTGGGGCTGTAAAGGGGCCAGGGGCTGGAGATAGGTCAGGGACAAGGAGATGGGTCAGGGACAGGAGATGAGCCAAAGGCAGGAGATGGGCCAGGGGCAGGAGATGGGACAGGGGCAGGAGATGTGCCAGGGGCAGGAGATGGGCCAGGGGCAGGAGATGGACCAGGGACAGGAGATGGGCCAGTAGCAGGAGATGGGCCAGGGGGAGGAGATGGGACAGGGGCCGGAGACGAGCCATGGACATGAGATGGGCAGGAGTTGGGCCAAGGACATGAGATGGGATAGGGGCAGGAGATGGTCCAGGGGCCGAAGATGGGTCAGGGGCTGGAGATGGGCCAGGGACAGGAGATGGGCCAGGGACAGGAGATGGGTCAGGGGCAGGAGATGGGCCAGGGGCCGGAGATGGGCCAGGGGCTGGAGATGGGCCAGGGGCATGAGATGGGCCAGGGGCAGGAGATGGGCCAGGGGCTGGAGGTGGGTCAGGGACAGGAGATGGGCCAGGGACAGGAGATGTGCCATAGGCAGGAGATAAGCCAGGAACAGCTAGGAGATGGACCTGGGACAGGAGATGGGCCAGGGGCAGGAGAATGGCCAGAGGCAGGAGATGGGTCAGGGGCAGGAGATGGGCCAGGGGCAGGAGATGGACCTGGGACAGGAGATGGGCCAGGGGTAGGAGATGGGCCAGGGGCAGGAGATGGGCCATGGGCTGGAGATGGGTCAGGGATAGGAGATGGGCCAGGGACCGAAGATGGGCCATAGGCAGGAGATGGGCCAGGAACAGGAGATGGGCCAGGGGCAGGAGATGGGACAGGGGCAGGAGAATGGCCAGAGGCAGGAGATGGGCCAGGGGCAGGAGATGGGCCAGGGGCAGGAGATGGACCAGGGACAGAAGATGGGCCAGGGGCAGGAGATGGCCCAGGGGGAGGAGATGGGACAGGGGCAGGAGACGGGCCAAGGACATGAGATGGGCCATGGGCAGGAGTTGGGCCAAGGACATGAGATGGGCTAGGGGCAGGAGATGGGCCAGGGGCCGGAGATGGGACAGGGGTTGGAGATGGGCCAGGGACAGGAGATGGTCCAAGGACATGAGATGGGCCAGGAGCAGGAGATGGGCCAAGGGATAGGAGATGGGCCAGGGGCAGGAGATGGGCCAGGGACAGGAGATGGGCCAGGGACAAGAGATGGGCAAGAGCAGGAGATGGGACAGGGGCAGGAGAATTGCCAGAGGCAGGAGATGGGCCAGGGGTAAGAGATGGGTCAGGGACAGGAGATGGGCCAAAGGCAGGAGATGGGCCAGGAACAGGAGATGGGCCAGGGGCAAGAGATGGGACAGGGGCAGGAGAATGGCCAGTGGCAGGAGATGTGCCAGGGGCAGGAGATGGGCCAGGGGCAGGAGATGGACCAGGGACAGGAGATGGGCCAGGAGCAGGAGATGGGCCAGGGGGAGGAGATGGGACAGGGGCAGGAGACGGGCCAAGGACATGAGATGGGCCAAGGGCAGGAGTTGGGCCAAGGACATGAGATGGGATAGGGGCAGGAGATGGTCCAGGGGCCGAAGATGGGTCAGGGGCTGGAGATGAGCCAGGGACAGGAGATGGGTCAGGGACAGGAGATGGGCCAGGGACAGGAGATGGGCCAGGGGCAGGAGATGGGCCAGAGGCTGGAGGTGGGTCAGGGACAGGAGATGGGCCAAGGACAGGAGATGGGGCATAGGCAGGAGATGGGCCAGGAACAGGAGATGGACCTGGGACAGGAGATGGGCCAGGGGCACGAGAATGGCCAGTGGCAGGAGATGGGCCAGGGGCAGGAGATGGGCCAGGGGGAGGAGATAGGACAGGGGCAGGAGATGTGAAAGGGGGAAGGAGATGGGCCAGGGGTAGGAGATGGGCCAGGGGGAGGAGATAGGACAGGGGCAGGAGATGTGAAAGGGGGAAGGAGATGGGCCAGGGGTAGGAGATTGGCCAGGGACAGGAGATGGGCCAGGGGATGGAGATTGGCCATGGACAGGAGATGGGCCAGGGGAAGGAGATGGGCAAGGGGCAGGAGATGGGAAAGAGGCAGGAGATGGGCCAGAGGCTGGAGATAGGCCAGAGGCAGGAGATGGGCCAGGGGCAGGAGATGGGCCAGGGGCAGGAGATGGGCCAGGGGCAGGAGATGGACCAGGGACAGAAGATGGGCCAGGGGCAGGAGATGGCCCAGGGGGAGGAGATGGGACAGGGGCAGGAGACGGGCCAAGGACATGAGATGGGCCATGGGCAGGAGTTGGGCCAAGGACATGAGATGGGCTAGGAGCAGGAGATGGGCCAGGGGCCGGAGATGGGTCAGGGGTTGGAGATGGGCCAGGGACAGGAGATGGTCCAAGGACATGAGATGGGCCAGGAGCAGGAGATGGGCCAAGGGATAGGAGATGGGCCAGGGGCAGGAGATGGGCCAGGGACAGGAGATGGGCCAGGGACAAGAGATGGGCAAGGGGCAGGAGATGGGACAGGGGCAGGAGAATTGCCAGAGGCAGGAGATGGGCCAGGGGTAAGAGATGGGTCAGGGACAGGAGATGGGCCAGGGACAGAAGATGGGCCATAGGCAGGAAATGGGCCAGGAACAGGAGATGGGCCAGGGGCAGGAGATGGGACAGGGGCAGGAGAATGGCCAGAGGCAGGAGATGGGCCGGGGGCAGGAGATGGGCCAGAGGCAGGAGATGGGCCAGGGGCAGGAGATGGACCAGGGACAGAAGATGGGATAGGGGCAGGAGATGGCCCAGGGGGAGGAGATGGGACAGGGGCAGGAGACGGGCCAAGGACATGAGATGGGCCATGGGCAGGAGTTGGGCCAAGGACATGAGATGGGCTAGGGGCAGGAGATGGGCCAGGGGCCGGAGATGGGTCAGGGGTTGGAGATGGGCCAGGGACAGGAGATGGTCCAAGGACATGAGATGGGCCAGGAGCAGGAGATGGGCCAAGGGATAGGAGATGGGCCAGGGACAGGAGATGGGCCAGGGGATGGAGATTGGCCATGGACAGGAGATGGGCCAGGGGAAGGAGATGGGCTAGGGGCAGGAGATGGGAAAGAGGCAGGAGATGGGCCAGAGGCTGGAGATAGGCCAGAGGCAGGAGATGGGCCAGGGGCAGGAGATGGGCCAAGGACAGGAGATCGCCAGGGGCAGGAGATGGGCAGGTGCAGGAGATGGGCCAGAGGCAGGAGATTAGCCTGGGCAGGAGATGGGCCAGGGGCAGGAGACGGGCCAGGGGAAGGAGATGGGCCAATGACATGAGGTTGGCCAGAGGCAAAAGATGGGCCAGGGGCAGTAGATGGGCCAAGGACGTGAGATGGTCCAGGAGCAGGAGATGGGCCAGGGGTAGGAGATGGGGCAATGACATTTATGAGATGGGCCAAAGGAAATAGCAGGGAAGGGGCAGAAGATGGGCCAGGTGAATGAGATGGGCCAGGGACATGATATGGGCCAGGGGCAGGAGATGGGCCAGGAGGGCAGGAGATGGGCCAAGGGCAGGAGATTAGCCTGGGGTAGGTGATACGCAACGGGCAGGAGATGTGCCAGGGGCAGGAGATGGGCCAGGGGCAGGAGATAAGCCAGGATCTCGAGAAGGGCTATGGGCAGGAGATTGGCCAGGGGCAGGAGATAGGCCAGGGGCATGAGAAGGGCTATGGGCAGAAGATGGGCCATGGGCAGGAGATGGGCCTGGGGCAGAAGATAGGCCAGGGGCAGGAGATGGGCCAGGGGCAGGAGATGGGACAGGGGCAGGAGAATTGCCAGGGGCAGGAGATGGGCCAGGGGCAAGAGATGGGCCAGGGGCTGGAGATGGGCCAGGGGCAGGAGATGGGCCAGGGGCAGGAGATGGGCCAGGGGCTGGAGATGGGTCAGGGACAGGAGATGGGCCAGGGACAGGAGATGGGCCATAGGCAGGAGATGGGCCAGGAACAGGACATGGGCCAGGGGCAGGAGATGGGACAGGGGCAGGAGAATGGCCAGAGGGAGGAGATGGGCCAGGGGCAGGAGATGGACCAGGGACAGGAGATGGGCCAGGGGCAGGAGATGACCCAGGGGGAGGAGATGGGACAGGGGCAGGAGACGGGCCAAGGACATGAGATGGGCCATGGGCAGGAGTTGGGAAAGAGATGGGCTAGGGGCAGGAGATGGGCCAGGGGCCGGAGATGGGCCTGGGGCAGAAGATAGGCCAGGAGTAGGAGATGGGCCAAGGGCAGGAGATGGGCCAGGGACAGGAGATGGGCCAGGGACAGGAGATGGGCCAGGGACAGGAGATGGGCCCGGTGCAGGAGATGGGCCAGGGACAGGAGATGGGCCAGGGGCAGGAGATGGGCCAGGGACAAGAGATGGGCCAGGGACAGGAGATGGGCCAAGGGCAGGAGATGGGCCAGAGGCAGGAGATGGGCCTGGGGCTGTAAATGGGCCAGGGGCTGGAGATGGGTCAGGGACAGGAGATGGGTCAGTGGACAGGAGATGGGCCAAAGGCAGGAGATGGGCCAGGAACAGGAGATGGGCCAAGGGCAGGAGATGGGACAGGGGCAGGAGAATGGCCAGAGGCAGGAGATGGGCCAGGGGCAGGAGATGGGCCTGGGGCAGGAGATGGACCAGGGACAGGAGATGGGCTAGGGAAGGAGATGGGCCAGGGGGAGGAGATGGGACAGGGGCAGGAGACGGGCCAAGGACATGAGATGGGCCATGGGCAGGAGTTGGGCAAAGGACATGAGATGGGCTAGGGGCAGGAGATGGGCCATGGGCCGGAGATGGGTCAGGGGTTGGAGATGGGCCAGGGACAGGAGATGGTCCAGGGACATGAGATGGGCCAAGGGCAATTTAAGAGATTGGCAAGGGGTCAGAAATGGGCCAGGGGCAGGAGACGGGCCAGGGATAGGAGATGGGCCAGGGGCAGGAGATGGACCAGGGGCCGGAGACGGGCAAGGGCCGGAGATCGGCCAGGGATAGGATATGGGCCAGGGGCATCAGATGGACCAGGGCAGGAGATGGGCCAAGAGCAGGAGATGGGCCAGAGGCAGGAGACGGGCCAGGGCCGGAGATCGGCCAGGTCCGGAGACGGGCCAGGGCAGGAGATAGGCCAGGGGCAGGAGACGGGCTAGGGGCAGGAGATGGGCCATGGGCAGGAAATGGGCCAGGGACAGGAGATTGACCAGGGGCAGGAAATGGGCCAGGGGCAAGTGATAGGCCAGGGGCAGGAGATGGGCTAGGGGCAGGTGATGGACCAGGGGCAGGAGATGGGAAAGGGGCAGGAGATAGGCAAGGGGCAGGAGATGGGAAAGGGGGAAGAAGATGGGCCAGGGGCAGGAAATGACCAGGGTCAGGAGATGGGCCAGAGGCAGGAGATGGGCCAGGGACAGGAGATGGGCCAGAGGCAGGATATGGGCCAGGGGCAGAAGATGGGCCAGGGGCAGGAGATGGACCAGGGACAGGAGATGGGGCAGGGGCAGGAGATGGGCCAGGGGGAGGAGATGGGACAGGGGCAGTATATGGGAAAGGGGGAAGGAGCTGGGCCAGGGGCAGGAGATGGGCCAGGGACAGGAGATGGGCCAGGGGCAGGAGAGGGGCCAGGGACAGGAGATGGGCCAGAGGCAGGAGATGGGCCAAGGGCAGGAGATGGGCCAGGGGCAGGGCCAGGGGCAGAAGATGGACCAGGGACAGGAGATGGGCCAGGGGTAGGAGATGGGCAAGGGGGAGGAGAAGGGACAGGGGCAGGAGATGGGCCAGAGGCAGGAGATGGGCCAGGGGCAGAAGATGGGCCAGGGACAGGAGATGGGCCAGGGGCAGGAGATGGGCCAGGGGCAGGAGATGGGAAAGGGGCAGGAGATGGGCCAGAGGCTGGAGATGAGCCAGGGACAGGAGATGGGCCAGAGGCAGGAGATGGGCCAGGGGCAGAAGATGGGCCAGGGACAGGAGATGGGCCAGAGGCAGGAGATGGGCCAGGGGCATGAGATGGGCCAGGGGCAGGAGATGGGAAAGGGGCAGGAGATGGGCCAGAGGCTTGAGATGGGCCAGAGGCAGGAGATGGAACAGGGGCAGGAGATGGACCAGGGGCAGGAGATGGGCCAGGGACAGGAGATGGGCCAGGGGCAGGATAAGGGCAGGGGCAGGAGATGGGCCAGGGGCAGGAGATTAGCCTGGGGCAGGAGATGGGCCAGGGGCAGGAGACGGGCCAGTGGTAGGAGATGGGCCAATGACATGAGGTTGGCCAGAGGCAAAAGATGGGCCAAGGGCAGGAGATGGGCCAAGGACATGAGATGGGACAAAGGAAGGAGGTGGGAAGGGGAAGAAGATGGGCCAGGTGAATGAGATGGGCCAAGGACATGATATAAGCCAGGGGCAGGAGATGGGCCAAGGGCATGAGATGAGCCAAGGGCAGGAGATGGGCCAGGAGGGCAGGAGATGGGCCAAGGGCAGGAGATTCGCCTGGCGTAGGAGATACGCGAGGGGCAGGAGATGTGCCAGAGGCAGGAGATGGGCCAGGGGCAGGAGATAGGCCAGGGGCTCGAGAAGGGCTATTGGCAGGAGACGGGCCAGGGGCAGGAGATAGGCCAGGGGCTTGAGAAGGGCTATGGGCAGCAGATGGGCCATGGGCAGGAGATGGGCCTGGGGCAGAAGATAGGCCAGGGGTAGGAGATGGGCCAATGGCAGGAGATGGGCCAGGGACAGGAGATGGGCCAGGGACAAGAGATGGGCCTGGGACAGGAGATGGGCCCGGGGGCAGGAGATGGGCCAAGGACAGGAGATGGGCCAGGGGCAGGAGATTGGCCAGGGACACGAGATGGGCCAGGGACAGGAGATGGGCCAAGGGCAGGAGATGGGCCAGAGGCAGGAGATGAGCCTGGGGCTGTAAAGGGGCCAGGGGCTGGAGATAGGTCAGGGACAAGGAGATGGGTCAGGGACAGGAGATGAGCCAAAGTCAGGAGATGGGCCAGGGGCAGGAGATGGGACAGGGGCAGGAGATGTGCCAGGGGCAGGAGATGGGCCAGGGGCAGGAGATGGGACAGGGGCAGGAGATGTGCCAGGGGCAGGAGATGGGCCAGGGGCAGGAGATGGACCAGGGACAGGAGATGGGCCAGTATCAGGAGATGGGCCAGGGGTAGGAGATGGGCCAAGGGCAGGAGATGGGCCAGGGACAGGAGATGGGCCAGGGACAAGAAATGGGCCTGGGACAGGAGATGGGCCCGGGGCAGGAGATGGGCCAAGGACAGGAGATGGGCCAGGGGCAGGAGATTGGCCAGGGACAAGAGATGGGCCAGGGACAGGAGATGGGCCAAGGGCAGGAGATGGGCCAGAGGCAGGAGATGAGCCTGGGGCTGTAAAGGGGCCAGGGGCTGGAGATAGGTCAGGGACAAGGAGATGGACCAGGGACAGGAGATGGGCCAGTATCAGGAGATGGGCCAGGGGGAGGAGATGGGACAGGGGCCGGAGACGAGCAATGGACATGAGATGGGCAGGAGTTGGGCCAAGGACATGAGATGGGATAGGGGCAGGAGATGGTCCAGGGGCCGAAGATGGGTCAGGGGCTGGAGATGGGCCAGGGACAGGAGATGGGCCAGGGACAGGAGATGGGTCAGGGGAAGGAGATGGGCCAGGGGCCGGAGATGGGCCAGGGGCTGGAGATGGGCCAGGGGCATGAGATGGGCCAGGGGCAGGAGATGGGCCAGGGGCTGGAGGTGGGTCAGGGACAGGAGATGGGCCAGGGACAGGAGATGTGCC
Organism: Procambarus clarkii; assembly: GCF_040958095.1. Classification (NCBI taxonomy): domain Eukaryota; kingdom Metazoa; phylum Arthropoda; class Malacostraca; order Decapoda; family Cambaridae; genus Procambarus; species Procambarus clarkii. The sequence continues at coordinate 25,899,195 of NC_091191.1, read as the reverse complement.
ATAGGCAGGAGATAAGCCAGGAACAGCTAGGAGATGGACCTGGGACAGGAGATGGGCCAGGGGCAGGAGAATGGCCAGAGGCAGGAGATGGGTCAGGGGCAGGAGATGGGCCAGGGGCAGGAGATGGACCTGGGACAGGAGATGGGCCAGGGGTAGGAGATGGGCCAGGGGCAGGAGATGGGCCATGGGCTGGAGATGGGTCAGGGACAGGAGATGGGCCAGGGACAGAAGATGGGCCATAGGCAGGAGATGGGCCAGGAACAGGAGATGGGCCAGGGGCAGGAGATGGGACAGGGGCAGGAGAATGGCCAGAGGCAGGAGATGGGCCAGGGGCAGGAGATGGGCCAGGGGCAGGAGATGGGCCAGGGGCAGGAGATGGACCAGGGACAGAAGATGGGCCAGGGGCAGGAGATGGCCCAGGGGGAGGAGATGGGACAGGGGCAGGAGACGGGCCAAGGACATGAGATGGGCCATGGGCAGGAGTTGGGCCAAGGTCATGAGATGGGCTAGGGGCAGGAGATGGGCCAGGGGCCGGAGATGGGTCAGGGGTTGGAGATGGGCCAGGGACAGGAGATGGTCCAAGGACATGAGATGGGCCAGGAGCAGGAGATGGGCCAAGGGATAGGGGATGGGCCAGGGGCAGGAGATGGGCCAGGGACAGGAGATGGGCCAGGGACAAGAGATGGGCAAGGGGCAGGAGATGGGACAGGGGCAGGAGAATTGCCAGAGGCAGGAGATGGGCCAGGGGTAAGAGATGGGTCAGGGACAGCTAGGAGATGGGCCAAAGGCAGGAGATGGGCCAGGAACAGGAGATGGGCCAGGGGCAAGAGATGGGACAGGGGCAGGAGAATGGCCAGAGGCAGGAGATGTGCCAGGGGCAGGAGATGGGCCAGGGGCAGGAGATGGACCAGGGACAGGAGATGGGCCAGGAGCAGGAGATGGGCCAGGGGGAGGAGATGGGACAGGGGCAGGAGACGGGCCAAGGACATGAGATGGGCCAAGGGCAGGAGTTGGGCCAAGGACATGAGATGGGATAGGGGCAGGAGATGGTCCAGGGGCCGAAGATGGGTCAGGGGCTGGAGATGGGTTAGGGACAGGAGATGGGTCAGGGACAGGAGATGGGCCAGGGACAGGAGATGGGCCAGGGGCAGGAGATGGGCCAGAGGCTGGAGGTGGGTCAGGGACAGGAGATGGGCTAGGGACAGGAGATGGGGCATAGGCAGGAGATGGGCCAGGAACAGGAGATGGACCTGGGACAGGAGATGGGCCAGGGGCACGAGAATGGCCAGAGGCAGGAGATGGGCCAGGGGCAGGAGATGGGCCAGGGGGAGGAGATAGGACAGGGGCAGGAGATGTGAAAGGGGGAAGGAGATGGGCCAGGGGTAGGAGATGGGCCAGGGGGAGGAGATAGGACAGGGGCAGGAGATGTGAAAGGGGGAAGGAGATGGGCCAGGGGTAGGAGATGGGCCAGGGACAGGAGATGGGCCAGGGGATGGAGATTGGCCATGGACAGGAGATGGGCCAGGGGAAGGAGATGGGCAAGGGGCAGGAGATGGGAAAGAGGCAGGAGATGGGCCAGAGGCTGGAGATAGGCCAGAGGCAGGAGATGGGCCAGGGGCAGGAGATGGGCCAGGGGCAGGAGATGGGCCAGGGGCAGGAGATGGACCAGGGACAGAAGATGGGCCAGGGGCAGGAGATGGCCCAGGGGGAGGAGATGGGACAGGGGCAGGAGACGGGCCAAGGACATGAGATGGGCCATGGGCAGGAGTTGGGCCAAGGACATGAGATGGGCTAGGAGCAGGAGATGGGCCAGGGGCCGGAGATGGGTCAGGGGTTGGAGATGGGCCAGGGACAGGAGATGGTCCAAGGACATGAGATGGGCCAGGAGCAGGAGATGGGCCAAGGGATAGGAGATGGGCCAGGGGCAGGAGATGGGCCAGAGACAGGAGATGGGCCAGGGACAAGAGATGGGCAAGGGGCAGGAGATGGGACAGGGGCAGGAGAATTGCCAGAGGCAGGAGATGGGCCAGGGGTAAGAGATGGGTCAGGGACAGGAGATGGGCCAAAGGCAGGAGATGGGCCAGGAACAGGAGATGGGCCAGGGGCAAGAGATGGGACAGGGGCAGGAGAATGGCCAGAGGCAGGAGATGTGCCAGGGGCAGGAGGTGGGCCAGGGGCAGGAGATTGACCAGGGACAAGAGATGGGCCAGGAGCAGGAGATGGGCCAGGGGGAGGAGATGGGACAGGGGCAGGAGACGGGCCAAGGACATGAGATGGGCCAAGGGCAGGAGTTGGGCCAAGGACATGAGATGGGATAGGGGCAGGAGATGGTCCAGGGGCCGAAGATGGGTCAGGGGCTGGAGATGGGCCAGGGACAGGAGATGGGCCAGGGGCAGGAGATGGGCCAGAGGCTGGAGGTGGGTCAGGGACAGGAGATGGGCCAGGGACAGGAGATGGGGCATAGGCAGGAGATGGGCCAGGAACAGGAGATGGACCTGGGACAGGAGATGGGCCAGGGGCACGAGAATGGCCAGAGGCAGGAGATGGGCCAGGGGCAGGAGATGGGCCAGGGGGAGGAGATAGGACAGGGGCAGGAGATGTGAAAGGGGGAAGGAGATGGGCCAGGGGTAGGAGATGGGCCAGGGGGAGGAGATAGGACAGGGGCAGGAGATGTGAAAGGGGGAAGGAGATGGGCCAGGGGTAGGAGATGGGCCAGGGACAGGAGATGGGCCAGGGGATGGAGATTGGCCATGGACAGGAGATGGGCCAGGGGAAGGAGATGGGCAAGGGGCAGGAGATGGGAAAGAGGCAGGAGATGGGCCAGAGGCTGGAGATAGGCCAGAGGCAGGAGATGGGCCAGGGGCAGGAGATGGGCCAGGGACAGGAGATCGCCAGGGGCAGGAGATGGGCCAGAGGCAGGAGATTAGCCTGGGCAGGAGATGGGCCAGGGGCAGGAGACGGGCCAGGGGAAGGAGATGGGCCAATGACATGAGGTTGGCCAGAGGCAAAAGATGGGCCAGGGGCAGTAGATGGGCCAAGGACGTGAGATGTTCCAGGAGCAGGAGATGGGCCAGGGGTAGGAGATGGGGCAATGACATTTATGAGATGGGCCAAAGGAAATAGTAGGGAAGGGGCAGAAGATAGGCCAGGTGAATGATATGGGCCAGGGACATGATATGGGCCAGGGGCAGGAGATGGGCCAGGAGGGCAGGAGATGGGCCAAGGGCAGGAGATTAGCCTGGGGTAGGTGATACGCAACGGGCAGGAGATGTGCCAGGGGCAGGAGATGGGCCAGGGGCAGGAGATAAGCCAGGATCTCGAGAAGGGCTATGGGCAGGAGTTTGGCCAGGGGCAGGAGATAGGCCAGGGGCATGAGAAGGGCTATGGGCAGAAGATGGGCTATGGGCAGGAGATGGGCCTGGGGCAGAAGATAGGCCAGGGGCAGGAAATGGGCCAGGGGCAGGAGATGGGACAGGGGCAGGAGAATTGCCAGGGGCAGGAGATGGGCCAGGGGCAAGAGATGGGCCAGGGACAGGAGATGGGCCAAGAGCAGTAGAGGGGCCAGAGGCAGGAGATGGGCCTTGGGCTGGAAATGGGCCAGGGGCTGGAGATGGGTCAGTGACAGGAGCTGGGTCAGGGACAGGAGATGGGCCAGAGGCAGGAGATGGGCCAGGAACAGGAGATGGGCGAGGGGGCAGGAGATGGGACAGGGGCAGGAGAATGGCCAGAGGCAGGAGATGGGCCAGGAGCAGGAGATGGGCCAGGGGCAGGAGATGGACCAGGGACAAGAAATGGGCCAGAGGCAGGAGATGAGCTAGGGGGAGGAGATGGGACAGGGACAGGAGACGGGCCAAGGACATGAGATGGGCCAAGGGCAGGAGTTGGGCCAAGGACATGAGATGGGATAGGGGCAGGAGATGGGCCAGGGGCCGAAGATGGGTCAGAGGCTGGAGATGGGCCAGGGACAGGAGATGGGCCAAGGACAGGAGATGGGTCAGCGGCAGGAGATGGGCCGGGGGCCGGAGATGGGCCAGGGGCTGGAGACGGGCCAAGAGCAGGAGATGGGCCAGGGGCAGGAGATGCGCCAGGAGCAGGACATGGGCCAGGGGCAGGAGATGGACCGGGGACAGGAGATGGGCCAGGGGCAGATGGGCCACGGGGAGCAGATGGGACATGGGCAGGAGACGGGCCAAGGACATGAGATGGGCCACGGGCAGGATATGGGCCAAGGACCTGAGATGGGCTAGGGGCAGGAGTTGGGTCAGGGGCCGGAGATGGGTCAGGGGATGGAGATGGGCCAGGGACAGTAGATGGGCCAGGGACATGAGATGAGCCAAGGGCAAGAGATGGGCAAGGGGTCAGAAATGGGCCACGGGCAGGAGACGGGCCAGGGATAGGAGATGGGACAGGGGCAGGAGATGGGCCAGGGCAGGAGATGGGCCAGGAGCAGGAGATGGACCAGGGGCAGGAGACGGGCCAGGGCCGGAGATCGGCCAGGGATAGGAGATGGGCCAGGGGCAGGAGATGGGCCAGGGCAGGAGATGGGCGAAGAGCAGGAGATGGGCCAGGGGCAGGACACGGGCCAGGGCCGGAGATCGGCCAGGGCCGGAGACGGGCAAGGGCAGAAGATGGGCTTGGGCAGGAGACGGGCTAGGGGCAGGAGATGGGCCATTGGCAGGAAATGGGCCATGGGCAGGAGATAGGCCAGGGGCAGGAAATGGGCCAGGGGCAAGAGATAGGCCAATGGCAGGAGATGGGCCAGGGGCAGGATATGGGCCAGGGGCAGGAGATGGGAAAGGATCAGGAGATAGGCAAAGGGCAGGAGATGGGAAAGTGGGAAGGAGATGGGCCAGGGGCAGAAAATGTCCAGGGACAGGAGATGGGAAAGGGGCAGGAGATGGGCCAGGGACAGGAGATGGGCCAGAGGCAGGAGATGGACCAGGGGCAGGAGATGGGAAAGGGACAGGAGATAGGCAAGGGGCAGGAGATGGGAAAGGGGGAAGGAGATGGGCCAGCGGCAGGAAATGACCAGGGACAGGAGATGGGCCAGGGGCATGAGATGAGCCATAGGCAGGAGATGGGCCAGAGGCAGGAGATGGGCCAGGGGCAGGAGATGGGCCAGGGGCAGGAGATGGACCAGGGACAGGAGATGGGGCAGGGGCAGGAGATGGGCCAGGGGGAGGAGATGGGACAGGGGCAGGATATTGGAAAGGGGGAAGAGAATGGGCCAGGGGCAGGAGATGGGCCAGGGACAGGAGATGGGCAAGGGGCAGGAGATGGGCCAGGGACAGAAGATGGGCCAGGGGCTGGAGATGAACCAGGGGCAGGAGATGGGAAAGGGGCAGGAGATGGGCCAGAGGCTTGAGATGGGCCAGAGGCAGGAGATGAGCCAGGGGCAGGAGATGGGCCAGGGACAGGAGATGGGCAGGGGCAGGAGATGGGCAGGGGCAGGAGATGGGCCAGGGGCAGGAGATTAGCCTGGGGCAGGAGATGGGCCAGGGGCAGGAGACGGGTCAGGGGTAGGAGATGGGCCAATGACATGAGGTTGGCCAGAGGCAAAAGATAGGCCAGGGGCAGGAGATGGGCCAAGGACGTGAGATGGTCCAGGAGCAGGAGATGAACCAGGGGCAGAAGATGGGCCAAGGACATGAGATGGGCCAAAGGAAGGAGGTGGGAAGGGGCAGAAGATGGGCCAGGTGAATGAGATCGGCCAAGGACATGATATAAGCCAGGGGCAAGAGATGGGCCAAGGGCATGAGATGGGCCAAGGGCAGGAGATGGGCCAGGAGGGCAGGAGATGGGCCAAGGGCAGGAGATTGGCCTGGGGTAGGAGATACGCCAGGGGCAGGAGATGTGCCAGGGGCAGGAGATGGGCCAGGGGCAGGAGATTGGCCAAGGGCTCGAGAAGGGCTATGGGCAGGAGATGGGCCAGGGGTAGGAGATAGGCCAGGGGCTTGAGAAGGGCTATGGGCATGAGATGGGCCAAGGGCAGGCGATGGGCCAGGAGGGCAGGAGATGGGCCAGGGGCAGGAGATTGGCCTGGGGTAGGAGATACGCCAGGGGCAGGAGATTTGCCAGGGGCAGGAGATGGGCCAGGGGCAGGAGATAGGCCAAGGGCTCGAGAAGGGCTATGGGCAGGAGAAGGGCCAGGGGTAGGAGATAGGCCAGGGGCTTGAGAAGGGCTATGGGCAGAAGATGGGCCATGGGCAGGAGATGGGCCTGGGGCAGAAGATAGGCTTGGGGTAGGAGATGGGCCAAGGGCAGGAGATGGGCCAGGGACAGGAGATGGGCCTGGGACAGGAGATGGGCCAGGGACAGGAGATGGGCCCGGGGCAGGAGATGGGCCAGGGACAGAAGATGGGCCAGGGGCAGGAGATGGGCCAGGGACAAGAGACGGGCCAGGGGCAGGAGATGGGACAGGGGCAGGCGAATTGCCAGAGGCAGGAGATGGGCCAGGTGCAAGAGATGGGCCAGGGACAGGAGACGGGCCAAGGGCAGGAGATGGGCCAGAGGCAGGAGATGGGCCTGGGGCTGTAAATGGGCCAGGGGCTGGAGATGGGTCAGGGATAGGAGATGGGTCAGGGACAAGAGATGGGCCAAAGGCAGGAGATGGTCCAGGAACAGGAGATGGGCCAGGGGCAGGAGATGGGACAGGGGCAGGAGGATGGCCAGAGGCAGGAGATTGGCCAGGGGCAGGAGATGGGCCAGGGGCAGGAGATGAACCAGGGACAGGAGGTGGGCTAGGGGCAGGAGATGGGCCAGGGAGAGGAGATGGGACAGGGGCAGGAGACGGGCCAAGGACATGAGATGGGCCATGGGCAGGAGTTGGGCCAAGGACATGAGATGGGCTAGGGGCAGGAGATGGGCCTGGGGCCGGAGATGGGTCAGGGGTTGGAGATGGGCCAGGGACAGGAGATGGTCCAGGGACATGAGATGGGCCAAGGGCAAGAGATTGGCAAGGGGTCGGAAACGGGCCAGGGGCACGAGACGGGCCAGGGATAGGAGATGGGCCAGGGCAGGAGATGGGTCAGGAGCAGGAGACGGGCAAGGGCCGGAGATCGGCCTGGGATAGGAGATGGGCCAGGGGCATCAGATTGGCCAGGGCAGGAGATGGGCCAGGAGCAGGAGATGGGCCAGGGGCAGGAGACGGGCCAGGGCCGGAGATCGGCCAGGGCCGGAGACGGGCCAGGGCAGGAGATAGGCCAGGGGCAGGAGACGGGCTAGGGGCAGGAGATGGGCCATGGGCAGGAAATGGGCCAGGGACAGGAGATTGGCCAGGGGCAGGAAATGGGCCAGGGGCAAGAGATAGGCCAGGGTCAGGAGATGAGCTAGGTGCAGCTAGGAGATGGACCAGAGGCAGGAGATGGGAAAGGGGCAGGAGATAGGCAAGGGGCAGGAGATGGGAAAGGGGGAAAGAGATGGGCCAGGGGCAGGAAATGACCAGGGACAAGAGATGGGCCAGAGGCAGGAGATGGGCCAGGGACAGGAGATGGGCCAGAGGCAGGAGATGGGCCAGGGGCAGGAGATGGGCCAGGGGCAGGAGATGGACCAGGGACAGGAGATGGGGTAGGGGCAGGAGATGGGCCAGGGGGAGGAGATGGGACAGGGCAGTATATAGGAAAGGGGAAAGGAGATGGGCCAGGGGCAGGAGATGGGCCAGGGACAGGAGATGGGCCGGAGGCAGGAGATGGGCCAGGGGCAGGAGATGGGCCAGGGGCAGGGCCAGGGGCAGGAGATGGACCAGGGACAGGAGATCGGCCAGGGGCAGGAGATGGGCAAGGGGGAGGAGATGGGACAGGGGCAGGAGAAGGGAAAGGGGGGAAGGAGATGGGCCAGGGGCAGGAGATGGGCCAGGGAGAGGAGATGGGGCCAGGGGCAGGAGATGGGCCAGGGACAGGAATTGGGCCAGGGGCAGGAGATGGGCCAGGGGCAGGAGATGGGAAAGGGGCAGGAGATGGGCCAGAGGCTTGAGATGGGCCAGAGGCAGGAGATGGGACAGGGGCAGGAGATGGGCCAGGGACAGGAGATGGGCCAGGGGCAGGAGATGGGCAGGGGCAGGAGATGGGCCAGGGGGCAGGAACTTAGCCTGGGGCAGGAGATTGGCCAGGGGCAGGAGACAGCCCAGAAGTAGGAGATGGGCCAATGACATGCTTGGCCAGAGGCAAAAGATGGGCCAAGGGCAGGAGATGGGCCAAGGACGTGAGATGGTCCAGGAGCAGGAGATGGGCCAGGGGCAGGAGATGGGCCAAGGACATGAGCTGGGCCGAAGGAAGGAGGTGTGAAGGGGCAGAAGATGGGCCAGGTGAATGAGATGAACCAAGGACATGATATAAGCCAGGGGCAGGAGATGGGCCAATTATTAAGGGCATGAGATGGGCCAAGGGCAGGAGATGGGCCAGGGGCTTGAGAAGGGCTATGGGCAGGAGATGGGCCAGGGGCAGGAGATAGGCCAGGGGCTTGAGAAGAGCTATGGGCAGGAGATGGGCCATGGGCAGGAGATAGGCCTGGGCAGAAGATAGGCCAGGGGTAGGAGATGGGCCAAGGGCAGGAGATGGGCCAGAGACAGGAGATGGGCCAGGGACAGGAGATGGGCCAAGGACAGGAGATGGGCCCGGGGCAGGAGATGGGTCAGGGACAGCAGATGTGCCAGGGGCAGGAGATGAGCCAGGGGCCGGAGATAGGCCAAGGGCTCGAGAAGGGCTATGGGCAGAAGATGGGCCATGGGCAGGAGATGGGCCTGGAGTAGGAGATACGCCAGGGGCATGAGATGGGCCAAGGGCAGGAGATGGGCCAGGAGGGCAGGAGATGGGCCTGGGGTAGGAGATACGCCAGGGGCAGGAGATGTGCCAGGGGCATGAGATGGGCCAGGGGCAGGAGATAGGCCAAGGGCTCGAGAAGGGCTATGGGCAGAAGATGGGCCATGGGCAGGAGATGGGCCTGGGGCAGAAGATAGGCTTGGGGTAGGAGATGGGCTAAGGGCAGGAGATGGGGCAGGGACAGGAGATGGGCCTGGGACAGGAGATGGGCCAGGGACAGGAGATGGGCCCGGGGCAGGAGATGGGCCAGGGACAGAAGATGGGCCAGGGGCAGGAGATGGGCCAGGGACAACAGACGGGCCAGGGGCAGGAGATAAGACAGGGGCAGGCGAATTGCCAGAGGCAGGAGATGGGCCAGGGGCAAGAGATGGGCCAGGGACAGGAGATGGGCCAAGGGCAGGAGATGGGCCAGAGGCAGGAGATGGGCCTGGGGCTGTAAATGGGCCAGGGGCTGGAGATGGGTCAGGGACAGGAGATGGGTCAGGGACAAGAGATGGGCCAAAGGCAGGAGATGGGCCAGGAACAGGAGATGGGCCAGGGGCAGGAGATGGGACAGGGGCAGGAGGATGGCCAGAGGCAGGAGATTGGCCAGGGGCAGGAGATGGGCCAGGGGCAGGAGATGAACCAGGGACAGGAGGTGGGCTAGGGGCAGGAAATGGGCCAGGGAGAGGAGATGGGACAGGGGCAGGAGACGGACCAAGGACATGAGATGGGCCATGGGCAGGAGTTGGGCCAAGGACATGAGATGGGCAAGGGGCAGGAGATGGGCCTGGGGCCGGAGATGGGTCAGGGGTTGGAGATGGGCCAGGGACAGGAGATGGTCCAGGGACATGAGATGGGCCAAGGGCAAGAGATTGGCAAGGGGTCGGAAACGGGCCAGGGGCACGAGACGGGCCAGGGATAGGAGATGGGCCAGGGCAGGAGATGGGTCAGGAGCAGGAGACGGGCAAGGGCCGGAGATCGGCCTGGGATAGGAGATGGGCCAGGGGCATCAGATTGGCCAGGGCAGGAGATGGGCCAGGAGCAGGAGATGGGCCAGGGGCAGGAGACGGGCCAGGGCCGGAGATCGGCCAGGGCCGGAGACGGGCCAGGGCAGGAGATAGGCCAGGGGCAGGAGATGGGCTAGGGGCAGGAGATGGGCCATGGGCAGGAAATGGGCCAGGGACAGGAGATTGGCCAGGGGCAGGAAATGGGCCAGGGGCAAGAGATAGGCCAGGGGCAGGAGATGAGCTAGGTGCAGCTAGGAGATGGACCAGAGGCAGGAGATGGGAAAGGGGCAGGAGATAGGCAAGGGGCAGGAGACGGGAAAGGGGGAAAGAGATGGGCCAGGGGCAGGAAATGACCAGGGACAAGAGATGGGCCAGAGGCAGGAGATGGGCCAGGGACAGGAGATGGGCCAGAGGCAGGAGATGGGCCAGGGGCAGGAGATGGGCCAGGGGCAGGAGATGGACCAGGGACAGGAGATGGGGCAGGGGCAGGAGATGGGCCAGGGGGAGGAGATGGGACAGGGCAGTATATGGGAAAGGGGAAAGGAGATGGGCCAGGGGCAGGAGATGGGCCAGGGACAGGAGATGGGCCGGAGGCAGGAGATGGGCCAGGGGCAGGAGATGGGCCAGGGGCAGGGCCAGGGGCAGGAGATGGACCAGGGACAGGAGATGGGCCAGGGGCAGGAGATGGGCAAGGGGGAGGAGATGGGACAGGGGCAGGAGAAGGGAAAGGGAGAAGGAGATGGGCCAGGGGCAGGAGATGGGCCAGGGAGAGGAGATGGGGCCAGGGGCAGGAGATGGGCCAGGGACAGGAGATGGGCCAGGGGCAGGAGATGGGCCAGGGGCAGGAGATGGGAAAGGGGCAGGAGATGGACCAGAGGCTTGAGATGGGCCAGAGGCAGGAGATGGGACAGGGGCAGGAGATGGGCCAGGGACAGGAGATGGGCCAGGGGCAGGAGATGGGCAGGGGCAGGAGATGGGCCAGGGGGCAGGAACTTAGCCTGGGGCAGGAGATTGGCCAGGGGCAGGAGACAGCCCAGAAGTAGGAGATGGGCCAATGACATGGTTAGCCAGAGGCAAAAGATGGGCCAAGGGCAGGAGATGGGCCAAGGACGTGAGATGGTCCAGGAGCAGGAGATGGGCCAGGGGCAGGAGATGGGCCAAGGACATGAGCTGGGCCAAAGGAAGGAGGTGTGAAGGGGCAGAAGATGGGCCAGGTGAATGAGATGAGCCAAGGACATGATATAAGCCAGGGGCAGGAGATGGGCCAAGGGCATGAGATGGGCCAAGGGCAGGAGATGGGCCAGGGGCTTGAGAAGGGCTATGGGCAGGAGATGGGCCAGGGGCAGGAGATAGGCCAGGGGCTTGAGAAGAGCTATGGGCAGGAGATGGGCCATGGGCAGGAGATGGGCCTGGGCAGAAGATAGGCCAGGGGTAGGAGATGGGCCAAGGGCAGGAGATGGGCCAGAGACAGGAGATGGGCCAGGGACAGGAGATGGGCCAAGGACAGGAGATGGGCCCGGGGCAGGAGATGGGCCAGGGACAGCAGATGGGCCAAGGGCAGGAGATGGGCCAGATACAAGAGATGGGCAAGGGGCAGGAGATGGGACAGGGGCAGGAGAATTGCCAGAGGCAGGAGATGGGCCAGTGGCAAGAGATGGGATAGGGACAGGAGATGGGCCAAGGGCAGGAGATGGGCCAGAGGCAGGAGATGAGCCTGGGGCTGTAAAGGGCCAGGCGCTGGAGATTAGTCACGGACAGGAGATGGGTCAGGGACAGGAGATGGGCCAAAGGCAGGAGATGGGCCAGGAACAGGCGATGGGACAGGGGCAGGAGATCGGACAGGGGCAGGAGAATGGCCAGAGGCAGGAGATGGGCCAGGGGCAGGAGATGGGCCAGGGGCAGGAGATGGACCAGGGGCAGCTAGGAGATGGGCAAGGAGCAGGAGATGGGCCAGGGGGAGGAGATGGGCCAAGGACATGAGATGGGATAGGGGCAGGAGATGGTCCAGGGGCCGAAGATGGGTCAGGGGATGGAGATGGGCCAGGGACAGGAGATGGGCCAGGGACAGGAGATGGGTCAGGGGCAGGAGATGGGCCAGAGGCCGGAGATGGGCCAGGGGCTGGAGATGGGCCAGAGGCAGGAGATGGGCCAGGGGCAGGAGATGGGCCAGGGGATAGAGGTGGGTCAGGGACAGGAGATGGGCCAGGGACAGGAGATGGGCCATAGGCAGGAGATGGGCCAGGAACAGGAGATGGGTCAAGGGCAGGAGATGGGACAGGGGCAGGAGAATGGCCAGAGGCAGGAGATGGGCCAAGGGCAGGAGATGGGCCAGGGGCAGGAGATGGACCTGGGACAGCTAGGAGATGGGCCAGGGGCAGGAGATGGGCCAGGGGGAGGAGATGGGACAGGGGCAGGAGATGTGAAAGGTGGAAGGAGATGGGCCAGTCGCAGGAGATGGGCCAGGGACAGGAGATGGGCCATGGACAGGAGATGGGCCAGGGGATGGAGATTGGCCAGGGAAAGGAGATGGGCCAGGGGCAGGTGATGGGGAAGGGGCAGGAGATGGGAAAGGGGCAGGAGATGGGCCAGAGGCTGGAGATGGGCCAGGGGCAGGAGATGGGCAGGGGCAGGAGATGGGCCAGGGGCAGGAGATTAGCCTGGGGCAGGAGATGGGCCAGGGGCAGGAGACGGGCCAGGCTAGGAGATGGGTCAGAGGCTGGAGATGGGCCAGGGACAGGAGATGGGCCAACGACAGGAGATGGGTGAGGGGCAGGAGATGGGCCAGGGTCCGGAGATGGGCCAGGGGCTAGAGACGGGCCAATGGCAGGAGATGGGCCAGGGGTAGGAGATGGGCCAGGGGCTGGAGATGGGTCAGGGAAAGGAGATGGGCCAAGGACAGGAGATGGGCAATAGGCAGGGGATGGGCCAGGAACAGGAGATGGGCCAGGGGCAGGAGATGGGACAGGGGCAGGAGAATGGCCAGAGGCAGGAGATGCGCTAGGAGCAGGACATGGGTCAGGGGCAGGAGATGGACCAGGGACAGGAGATGGGCCAGGGGCAGGAGATGGGCCAGGGGGAGCAGATGGGACATGGGCAGGAGACGGGCCAAGGACATGAGATGGGCCATGGGCAGGAGATGGGCCAAGGACATGAGATGGGCTAGGGGCAGGAGATGGGTCAGGGGCCGGAGATGGGTCAGGGGTTGGAGATGGGCCAGGGACAGTAGATGGGCCAGGGACATGAGATGAGCCAAAGGCAAGAGATGGGCAAGGGGTCAGAAATTTGCCATTGGCAGGAGACGGGCCAGGGATAGGAGATGGGCCAGGGGCAGGAGATGGGCCAGGGCAGGAGATGGGCCAGGAGCAGGAGATGGACCAGGGGCAGGAGACGGGCCAGGGCCGGAGATCGGCCAGGGATAGGAGATGGGCCAGGGGCAGGAGATGGGCCAGGGCAGGAGATGGGCGAAAAGCAGGAGATGGGCCAGGGGCAGGAGACGGGCCAGGGCCGGAGATCGGCCAGGGCCGGAGACGGGCAAAGGCAGGATATGGGCTTGGGCAGGAGACGGGCTAGGGGCAGATGGGCCTTTGGCAGGAAATGGGCCAGGTGCAGGAGATAGGCCAGGGGCAGGAAATGGGCCAGGGGCAAGAGATAGACCAGGGGCATGAGATGGAAAAGGGTCAGGAGATAGGCAAGGGACAGGAGACGGGAAAGGGGGAAGGAGATGGGCAAAGGACAGGAGATGGGCCAGGGGCAGGAAATGTCCAGGGACAGGAGATGGGCCAGAGGCAGGAGATGGGCCAGGAACAGGAGATGGGCCAGGGGCAGGAGATGGGACAGGGGCAGGAGATGGGCCAGAGGCATGAGATGGGCCAGGAGCAGGAGATGGGCCAGGGGCAGGAGATGGACCAGGGACAAGAGATGGGCCAGGGGCAGAAGAAGGGTCAGAGGCGTGAGATGGGCCAGGGACAGGAGATTGGCCAAGGACAGGAGATGGGTCAGGGGCAGGAGATGGGCCAGGGGCCGGAGATGGGCCAGGGGCTGGAGACGGGCCAAGGGCAGGAGATGGGCCAGGGGCAGAAGATGGGCCAGGGGCTGGAGATGGGTCAGGGACAGGAGATGGGCCAGGGACAGGAGATGGGCCATAGGCAGGAGATGGGCCAGGAACAGGAGATGGGCCAGGGCAAGAGATGGGACAGGGGCAGGAGAATGGCCAGAGGCAGGAGATGCGCCAGGAGCAGGACATGGGCCAGGGGCAGGAGATGGACCAGGGACAGGAGATGGGCCAGGGGCAGGAGATGGGCCAGGGGGAGCAGATGGGACATGGGCAGGAGACGGGCCAAGGACATGAGATGGGCCATGGGCAGGAGATGGGCCAGGGGTAGGAGATGGGCCAGGGGCTGGAGATGGGTCAGGGAAAGGAGATGGGCCAAGGACAGGAGATGGGCCATAGGCAGGGGATGGGCCAGGAACAGGAGATGGGCCAGGGGCAGGAGATGGGACAGGGGCAGGAGAATGGCCAGAGGCAGGAGATGCGCTAGGAGCAGGACATGGGTCAGGGGCAGGAGATGGACCAGGGACAGGAGATGGGCCAGGGGCAGGAGATGGGCCAGATGGAGCAGATGGGACATGGGCAGGAGACGGGCCAAGGACATGAGATGGGCCATGGGCAGGAGATGGGCCAAGGACATGAGATGGGCTAGGGGCAGGAGATGGGTCAGGGGCCGGAGATGGGTCAGGGGTTGGAGATGGGCCAGGGACAGTAGATGGGCCAGGGACATGAGATGAGCCAAAGGCAAGAGATGGGCAAGGGGTCAGAAATGGTCCATTGGCAGGAGACGGGCCAGGGATAGGAGATGGGCCAGGGGCAGGAGATGGGCCAGGGCAGGAGATGGGCCAGGAGCAGGAGATGGACCAGGGGCAGGAGACGGGCCAGGGCCGGAGATCGGCCAGGGATAGGAGATGGGCCAGGGGCAGGAGATGGGCCAGGGCAGGAGATGGGCGAAAAGCAGGAGATGGGCCAGGGGCAGGAGACGGGCCAGGGCCGGAGATCGGCCAGGGCCGGAGACGGGCAAAGGCAGGATATGGGCTTGGGCAGGAGACGGGCTAGGGGCAGATGGGCCATTGGCAGGAAATGGGCCAGGTGCAGGAGATAGGCCAGGGGCAGGAAATGGGCCAGGGGCAAGAGATAGACCAGGGGCATGAGATGGAAACGGGTCAGGAGATAGGCAAGGGACAGGAGACGGGAAAGGGGGAAGGAGATGGGCAAAGGACAGGAGATGGGCCAGGGGCAGGAAATGTCCAGGGACAGGAGATGGGAAAGAGGCAGGAGATGGGCCAGGGACAGGAGATGGGCCAGAGGCAGGAGATGGGCCAGGGGCAGGAGATGGGGCAGGGGCAGGAGATGGACCAGGGACAGGAGGTGGGGCAGGGGCAGGAGATGGGACAGGGGCAGGAGTTGGGAAAGGGGGAAGGAGATGGGCCAGGGGCAGGAGATGGGCCAGGGACAGGAGATGGGCAAGGGGCAGAAGATGGAAAAGGGGCAGGAGATGGGCCAGAGGCTGGAGATGGGCCAGAGGCAGGAGATGGGCCAGGGGCTGGAGATGGGTCAGGGACAGGAGATGGGCCAGGGGCAGGAGATGGGCAGAGGCAGGAGATGGGCCAGGGGCAGGAGATTAGCCTGGGGCAGGAGATGGGCCAGGGGCAGGAGACGGGCCAGGGGTAGGAGATGGGCCAATGACATGAGGTTGGTCAGAGGCAAAAGATGGGCCAGGGGCAGGAGATGGGCCAAGGACGTGAGATGGTCCAGGAGCAGGAGATGGGCCAGGGGTAGGAGATGGGCCAGTGACATGAGATGGGCCAGGTGTAGGAGATGGGCCAATGACATGAGATGGGCCAAAGGAAATAGCTGGGAAGGGGCAGAAGATGGGCCAGGTGAATGAGATGGGCCAGGGACATGAGATGGGCCAAAGGCAGGAGATGGGCCAAGGGCAAGAGATATGCCAAGGGCAGGAGATGGGCCAGGAGGGCAGGAGATGGGCCAAGGGCAGGAGATTAGCCTGAGGTAGGTGAAACGCCAAGGCAGGAGATGTGCCAGGGGCAGGAGATGGGCCAGGGGCAGGAGATAAGCCAGGGTCTCGAGAAGGGCCATGGGCAGGAGATGGGCCAGGGGCAGGAGATAGGCCAGGGGCTTGAGAAGTGCTATGGGCAGGAGATGGGCCATGGGCAGGAGATGGGCCTGGGGCAGAAGATAGGCCAGGGGCAGGAGATGGGCCAGGGGCAGGAGATGGGACAGGGGCAGGAGAATTGCCAGAGGCCGGAGATGGGCCAGGGGCAAGAGATGGGCCAGGGACAGGAGATGGGCCAGAGGCCGGAGATGGGCCTTTGGCTTGAAATGGGCCAAGGGCTGGAGATGAGGCAGGGAAAGGAGATGGGTCAGGGACAGGAGATGGGCCAGAGGCAGGAGATGGGCCAGGAACAGGAGATGGGCCAGGGGCAGGAGATGGGACAGGGGCAGGAGATGGGCCAGAGGCATGAGATGGGCCAGGAGCAGGAGATGGGCCAGGGGGCAGGAGATGGACCAGGGACAAGAGATGGGCCAGGGGCAGAAGAAGGGTCAGAGGCGTGAGATGGGCCAGGGACAGGAGATTGGCCAAGGACAGGAGATGGGTCAGGGGCAGGAGATGGGCCAGGGGCCGGAGATGGGCCAGGGGCTGGAGACGGGCCAAGGGCAGGAGATGGGCCAGGGGCAGAAGATGGGCCAGGGGCTGGAGATGGGTCAGGGACAGGAGATGGGCCAGGGACAGGAGATGGGCCATAGGCAGGAGATGGGCCAGGAACAGGAGATGGGCCAGGGCAAGAGATGGGACAGGGGCAGGAGAATGGCCAGAGGCAGGAGATGCGCCAGGAGCAGGACATGGGCCAGGGGCAGGAGATGGACCAGGGACAGGAGATGGGCCAGGGGCAGGAGATGGGCCAGGGGGAGCAGATGGGACATGGGCAGGAGACGGGCCAAGGACATGAGATGGGCCATGGGCAGGAGATGGGCCAGGGGTAGGAGATGGGCCAGGGGCTGGAGATGGGTCAGGGAAAGGAGATGGGCCAAGGACAGGAGATGGGCCATAGGCAGGGGATGGGCCAGGAACAGGAGATGGGCCAGGGGCAGGAGATGGGACAGGGGCAGGAGAATGGCCAGAGGCAGGAGATGGGCCAGGGGGAGCAGATGGGACATGGGCAGGAGACGGGCCAAGGACATGAGATGGGCCATGGGCAGGAGATGGGCCAAGGACATGAGATGGGCTTGGGGCAGGAGATGGGTCAGGGGCCGGAGATGGGTCAGGGGTTGGAGATGGGCCAGGGACAGTAGATGGGCCAGGGACATGAGATGAGCCAAAGGCAAGAGATGGGCAAGGGGTCAGAAATGGGCCAGGGGCAGGAGACGGGCCAGGGATAGGAGATGGGCCAGGGGCAGGAGATGGGCCAGGGCAGGAGATGGGCTAGGAGCAGGAGATGGACCAGGGGCAGGAGACGGGCCAGGGCCGGAGATCGGCCAGGGATAGGAGATGGGCCAGGGGCAGGAGATGGGCCAGGGCAGGAGATGGGCGAAAAGCAGGAGATGGGCCAGGGGCAGGAGACGGGCCAGGGCCGGAGATCGGCCAGGGCCGGAGACGGGCAAAGGCAGGATATGGGCTTGGGCAGGAGACGGGCTAGGGGCAGATGGGCCATTGGCAGGAAATGGGCCAGGTGCAGGAGATAGGCCAGGGGCAGGAAATGGGCCAGGGGCAAGAGATAGGCCAGGGGCATGAGATGGAAAAGGGTCAGGAGATAGGCAAGGGGCAGGAGACGGGAAAGGGGGAAGGAGATGGGCAAAGGACAGGAGATGGGCCAGGGGCAGGAAATGTCCAGGGACAGGAGATGGGAAAGGGGCAGGAGATGGGCCAGGGACAGGAGATGGGCCAGAGGCAGGAGATGGGCCAGGGGCAGGAGATGGGGCAGGGGCAGGAGTTGGGAAAGGGGGAAGGAGATGGGCCAGGGGCAGGAGATGGGCCAGGGACAGGAGATGGGCCTGGGGCAGGAGATGGGCCAGGGACATTAGATGGGCCAGGGGCAGGAGATGGGCAAGGGGCAGGAGATGGGAAAGGGGCAGGAGATGGGCCAGAGGCTGGAGATGGGCCAGAGGCAGGAGATGGGCCAGGGGCTGGAGATGGGTCAGGGACAGGAGATGGGCCAGGGGCAGGAGATGGGCAGAGGCAGGAGATGGGCCAGGGGCAGGAGATTAGCCTGGGGCAGGAGATGGGCCAGGGGCAGGAGATGGGCCAATGACATGAGATGGGCCAGGGGTAGGAGATGGGCCAATGACATGAGATGGGCCAAAGGAAATAGCTGGGAAGGGGCAGAAGATGGGCCAGGTGAATGAGATGGGCCAGGGACATGAGATGGGCCAAAGGCAGGAGATGGGCCAAGGGCAAGAGATATGCCAAGGGCAGGAGATGGGCCAGGAGGGCAGGAGATGGGCCAAGGGCAGGAGATTAGCCTGAGGAAGGTGAAACGTCACGGGCAGGAGATGTGCCAGGGACAGGAGATGGGCCAGGGGCAGGAGATAAGCCAGGGTCTCGAGAAGGGCTATGGGCAGGAGATGGGCCAGGGGCAGGAGATAGGCCAGGGGCTTGAGAAGTGCTATGGGCAGGAGATGGGCCATGGGCAGGAGATGGGCCTGGGGCAGAAGATAGGCCAGGGGCAGGAGATGGGCCAGGGGCAGGAGATGGGTCAGGGGCAGGAGAATTGCCAGAGGCAGGAGATGGGCCAGGGGCAAGAGATGGGCCAGGGACAGGAGATGGGCCAAGGGCCGGAGATGGGCCAGAGGCCGGAGATGGGCCTTTGGCTTGAAATGGGCCAAGGGCTGGAGATGGGGCAGGGACAGGAGATGGGTCAGGGACAGGAGATGGGCCAGAGGTAGGAAATGTCCAGGGACAGGAGATGGGAAAGGGGCAGGAGATGGGCCAGGGACAGGAGATGGGCCAGAGGCAGGAGATGGGCCAGGGGCAGGAGATGGGGCAGGGGCAGGAGTTGGGAAAGGGGGAAGGAGATGGGCCAGGGGCAGGAGATGGGCCAGGGACAGGAGATGGGCCTGGGGCAGGAGATGGGCCAGGGACATTAGATGGGCCAGGGGCAGGAGATGGGCAAGGGGCAGGAGATGGGAAAGGGGCAGGAGATGGGCCAGAGGCTGGAGATGGGCCAGAGGCAGGAGATGGGCCAGGGGCTGGAGATGGGTCAGGGACAGGAGATGGGCCAGGGGCAGGAGATGGGCAGAGGCAGGAGATGGGCCAGGGGCAGGAGATTAGCCTGGGGCAGGAGATGGGCCAGGGGCAGGAGATGGGCCAATGACATGAGATGGGCCAGGGGTAGGAGATGGGCCAATGACATGAGATGGGCCAAAGGAAATAGCAGGGAAGGGGCAGAAGATGGGCCAGGTGAATGAGATGGGCCAGGGACATGAGATGGGCCAAAGGCAGGAGATGGGCCAAGGGCAAGAGATATGCCAAGGGCAGGAGATGGGCCAGGAGGGCAGGAGATGGGCCAAGGGCAGGAGATTAGCCTGAGGAAGGTGAAACGTCACGGGCAGGAGATGTGCCAGGGACAGGAGATGGGCCAGGGGCAGGAGATAAGCCAGGGTCTCGAGAAGGGCTATGGGCAGGAGATGGGCCAGGGGCAGGAGATAGGCCAGGGGCTTGAGAAGTGCTATGGGCAGGAGATGGGCCATGGGCAGGAGATGGGCCTGGGGCAGAAGATAGGCCAGGGGCAGGAGATGGGCCAGGGGCAGGAGATGGGTCAGGGGCAGGAGAATTGCCAGAGGCAGGAGATGGGCCAGGGGCAAGAGATGGGCCAGGGACAGGAGATGGGCCAAGGGCCGGAGATGGGCCAGAGGCCGGAGATGGGCCTTTGGCTTGAAATGGGCCAAGGGCTGGAGATGGGGCAGGGACAGGAGATGGGTCAGGGACAGGAGATGGGCCAGAGGTAGGAGATGGGCCTGGAACAGGAGATGGGCCAGGGACAGGAGATGGGACAGGGGCAGGAGAATGGCCAGAGGCATGAGATGGGCCAGGAGCAGGAGATGGGCCAGGGGCAGGAGATGGACCAGGGACAAGAGATGGGCCAGGGGCAGAAGAAGGGTCAGAGGCGTGAGATGGGCCAGGGACAGGAGATTGGCCAAGGACAGGAGATGGGTCAGGGGCAGGAGATGGGCCAGGGGTAGGAGATGGGCCAGGGGCTGGAGACGGGCCAAGGGCAGGAGATGGGCCAGGGGCAGAAGATGGGCCAGGGGCTGGAGATGGGTCAGGGACAGGAGATGGGCCAGAGACAGGAGATGGGCCATAGGCAGGAGATGGGCCAGGAACAGGAGATGGGGCAGGGCAAGAGATGGGACAGGGGCAGGAGAATGGCCAGAGGCAGGAGATGCGCCAGGAGCAGGACATGGGCCAGGGGCAGGAGATGGACCAGGGACAGGAGATGGGCCAGGGGCAGGAGATCGGCCAAGGACATGAGATGGGCTAGGGGCAGGAGATGGGCCAGGGGCTGGAGATGGGTCAGTGGTTGGAGATGGGCCAGGGACAGTACATGGGCCAGGGACATGAGATGAGCCAAAGGCAAGAGATGGGCAAGGGGTCAGAAATGGGCCAGGGGCAGGAGACGGGCCAGGGATAGGAGATGGGCCAGGGGCAGGAGATGGGCCAGGGCAGGAGATGGGCCAGGGCAGGAGATGGGCCAGGAGCAGTAGATGGACCAGGGGCAGGAGACGGGAGAGGGCCGGAGATCGGCCAGGGATAGGAGATGGGCCAGGGGCAGGAGATGGGCCAGGGCAGGAGATTGGAGAAGAGCAGGAGATGGGCCAGGGGCAGGAGACGGGCCAGGGCCGGAGATCGGCCAGGGCGGGAGACGGGCAAGGGCAGGAGATGGGCTTGGGGAGGAGACGGGCTAGCAGCAGAAGATGGGCCATTGGCAGGAAATGGGCCAGGGGCAAGAGATAGGCCAGGGGCAGGAGTTGGGCCAGGGGCAGGAGATGGGCCAGGGGCAGGATATGGGAAAGGGGCAGGAGATAGGCAAGGGGCAGGAGATGGGAAAGGGGGAAGGAGATGGGCAAAGGACAGGAGATGGGCCAGGGGCAGGAAATGTCCAGCGACAGGAGATGGGAAAGGGGCAGGAGATGGGCCAGGGACAGGAGATGGGCCAGAGGCAGGAGATGGGCCAGGGGCAGGAGATGGGGCAGGGGCAGGAGATGGACCAGGGACAGGAGGTGGGGCAGGGGCAGGAGATGGGACAGGGGCAGGAGTTGGGAAAGGGGCAGGAGATGGGCCAGAGGCTGGAGATGAGCCAGAGGCAGGAGATGGGCCAGGGACTGGAGATGGGCCAGGGACAGGAGATTGGCCAGGGGCAGGAGATGGACAGGGGCAGGAGATGGGCCAGGGGCAGGAGATTAGCCTGGGGCAGGAGATGGGCCAGGGGCAGGAGACGAGCCAGGGGTAGGAGATGGGCCAATGACATGAGGTTGGCCAGAGGCAAAAGATGGGCCAGGGGCCGGAGATGGGCCAAGGACTTGAGATGGTCCAGGAGCAGGAGATGGGCCAGGGGCAGGAGCTGGGCCAAGGACATGAGATGAGCCAAAGGAAGGAGGTGGGAAGGGACAGAAGATGGGCCAGGTGAATGAGATGGGGCACGGACATGATATGGGCAAGGGGCAGGAGATGGGCCATGGGCATGAGATAGGCCAAGGGCAGGAGATGGGCCAGGAAGGCAGGAGAGGGGCCAAGGGCAGGAGATTGGCTTGGGGTAGGAGATACGCCAGGGGCATGTGATGTGCCAGGGGAAGGAGATGGGCCAGGGGCAGGAGATAGGCCAGGGGCTTGAGAAGGGCTATGGGCTATAGATGGGCCATGGGCAGTAGATGGGCCTGGGGCAGAAGATAGGCCAGGGGTAGGAGATGGGCCAAGGGAAGGAGATGGGCCAGGGACATTAGTTGGGCCTGGGGCAGGAGATGGGCCAGGGACAGGAAATGTGCCAGGGGAAGGAGATGGGACGGGGATACGAGAATTGCCAGAGGCAGGTGATGGGCAAGGGGCAAGAGATGGGCCAGGGACAGGAGATGGGCCAAGGCTAGGAGATGGGCCTGGGGCTAGAAATGGGCCAGGGGCTGGAGATGGGTCAGGGACAGGAGATGGGCCAGGGACAGGAGATGGGCCGGAGGCAGGAGATGGGCCAGGAACAGGAGATGTTCCAGGGGCAGGAGATGGGTCAAAGGCATGTGATGGGTCAAGGGCAGGAGATTGGCTTGGGGAAGGAGATACGCCAGGGGCAGGTGATGTGCCAGGGGAAGGAGATGGGCCAGGGGCAGGAGATTGGCCAGGGGCTTGAGAAGGGCTAAGGGCAGGAGATGGGCCATGGGCAGGAGATGGGCCTGGGGCAGAAGATAGGCCAGGGGTAGGAGATGGGCCAAGGGCAGGAGATGGGCCAGGGGCAGGAGATGGAACAGGGGCAGGAGAATTGCCAGAGGCAGGAAATGGGCCAGGGGCAAGAGATGGGCCAGGGACAGGAGATGGGCCAAGGGCAGGAGATGGGCCAGAGGCAGAAGATGGGCCTGGGGCTGGAAATGGGCCAGGGGCTGGAGATGGGTCAGGGACAGGAGATGGGCCAGGGACAAGAGATGGGCCAGAGGCAGGAGATGGGCCAGGAACAGGAGATGGGCCAGAGGCTGGAGATGGGCCAGGAAGAGGAGATGGGCCAGGGGCAGGAGATGGGAAAGGGGCAGGAGAATTGCCAGAGGCAGGAAATGGGCCATGGGCAGAAGATGGGCCAAGGGCAGGAGATGGACCAGGGACAAGAGATGGGCCAGGGGCAGGTGATGGGCCAGGGGGAGGAGATGGGACAGGGGCAGGAGACGGGCCTAGGACATGAGATGGGCCAAGGGCAGGAGTTGGGCCGAGGACATGTGATGGGATAGGGGCAGGAGATGGGCCAAGGGCCGAAGATGGGTCAGGGGCTGGAGATTGGCCAGGGACAGGAGATGGGCCAGGGGCAGGAGACGGGAGAGGGCCGGAGATCGGCCAGGGATAGGAGATGGGCCAGGGGCAGGAGATGGGCCAGGGCAGGAGATTGGCGAAGAGCAGGAGATGGGCCAGGGGCATGAGACGGGCCAGGGCCGGAGATCGGCCAGGGCGGGAGACGGGCAAGGGCAGGAGATGGGCTTGGGGAGGAGACGGGCTAGGGGCAGGAGATGGGCCATTGGCAGGAAATGGGCCAGGGGCAGGAGATAGGCCAGGGGCAGGAAATGGGCCAGGGGCAAAAGATAGGCCAGGGGCAGGAGATGGGCCAGGGGCAGGAGATGGGCCAGGGGCAGGAGATGGGAAAGGGGCAGGAGATAGGCAAAGGGCAGGAGATGGGAAAGGGGGAAGGAGATGGGCAAAGGACAGGAGATGGGCCAGGGGCAGGAAATGTCCAGCGACAGGAGATGGGAAAGGGGCAGGAGATGGGCCAGGGACAGGAGATGGGCCAGAGGCAGCAGATGGGCCAAGGGCAGGAGATGGGGCAGGGGCAGGAGATGGACCAGGGACAGGAGGTGGGGCAGGGGCAGGAGATGGGACAGGGGCAGGAGTTGGGAAAGGGGGAAGGAGATGGGCCAGGGGCAGGAGATGGGCCAGGGACAGGAGATAGGCCTGGGGCAGGAGATGGGCCAGGGACATTAGATGGGCCAGGGGCAGGAGATGGGCAAGGGGCAGGAGATGGGAAAGGGGCAGGAGATTAGCCTGGGGCAGGAGATGGGCCAGGGGCAGGAGACGGGCCAGGGGTAGGAGATGGGCCAATGACATGAGGTTGGCCAGAGGCAAAATATGGGCCAGGGGCCGGAGATGGGCCAAGGACGTGAGATGGTCCAGGAGCAGGAGATGGGCCAGGGGCAGGAGATGGGCCAATGACATGAGATGAGCCAAAGGAAGGAGGTGGGAAGGGACAGAAGATGGGCCAGGTGAATGAGATGGGCCAAGGACATGATATGGGCCAGGGGCAGGAGATGGGCCAAGGGCATGAGATGGGCCAAGGGTAGGAGATGGGCCAGGAAGGCAGGAGATGGGCCAAGGGCAGGAGATTGGCTTGGGGTATGAGATACGCCAGTGGCAGGTGATGTGCCAGGGTCAGGAGATGGGCCAGGGGCAGGAGATAGGCCAGGGGCTTGAGAAGGGCTATGGGCTATAGATGGGCCATGGGCAGGAGATGGGCCTGGGGCAGAAGATAGGCCAGGGGTAGGAGATGGGCCAAGGGAAGGAGATGGGCCAGGGACATTAGTTAAGCCTGGGGCAGGAGATGGGCCAGGGACAGGAGATGGGCCAGGGGAAGGAGATGGAACGAGGGTAGGAGAATTGCCAGAGGCAGGAGATGGGCAAGGGGCAAGAGATGGGCCAGGGACAGGAGATGGGCCAAGGCTAGGAGATGGGCCGGGGGCTATAAATGGGCCAGGGGCTGGAGATGGGTCAGGGACAGGAGATGGGCCAGGGACAGGAGATGGGTCAAGGGCATGAGATGGGTCAAGGGCAGGAGATTGGCTTGGGGTAGGAGATACGCCAGGGGCAGGTGATGTGCCAGGGGAAGGAGATGGGCCAGGGGCGGGAGATTGGCCAGGGGCTTGAGAAGGGCTATGGGTAGGAGATGGGCCTGGGGCAGAAGATAGGCCAGGGGTAGGAGATGGGCCAAGGGCAGGAGATGGGCCAGGGGCAGGAGATGGAACAGGGGCAGGACAATTGCCAGAGGCAGGAAATGGGCTAGGGGCAAGAGATGGGCCAGGGACAGGAGATGGGCCAAGGGCAGGAGATGGGCCAGAGGCAGAAGATGGGCCTGGGGCTGGAAATGGGCCAGGGGCTGGAGATGGGTCAGGGACAGGAGATGGGCCAGGGACAGGAGATGGGCCAGAGGCAGGAGATGGGCCAGGAACAGGAGATGGGCCAGAGGCAGGAGATGGGCCAGGAAAAGGTGATGGGCCAGGGGCAGGAGATGGGGAAAGTGGCAGAAGAATTGCCAGAGGCAGGAAATGGGCCATGGGCAGAAGATGGGCCAGGGGCAAGAGATGGACCAGGGACAGGAAATGGGCCAGGGGCAGGAGATGGGCCAGGGGGAGGAGATGGGACAGGGGCAGGAAACGGGCCTAGGACATGAGATGGGCCAAGGGCAGGAGTTGGGCCAAGGATATGTGATGGGATAGGGGCAGGAGATGGGCAAAGGGCCGAAGATGGGTCAGGGGCTGGAGATGGGCCAGGGACAGGAGATGGTCCAGGGGCATGAGATGGGCCAAGGGCAAGAGATGGGCCAGGGGTCAGAAATGGGCCAGGGGCAGGAGACGGGCTAGGGATAGGAGATGGGCCAGGGGCAGGAGATGGGCCAGGGCAGGAGATGGGCCAGGAGCAGGAGATGGGCCAGGGGCAGGAGACGGGCCTGGGCGGGAGATCGGCCAGGGATAGGAGATGGGCTAGGGGCAGGAGATGGGCCAGGGGCAGGAGACGGGCCACTGCCGGAGATGAGCCAGGGCCGGAGACGGGCCAGGGCAGGAGATGAGCCAGGGGCAGGAGACGGGCTAGGGGCAGGAGATGAGTCAGGAGCAGGAGATGTGCCAGGGGCAGGAGATGGGCCAGGGCCGGAGATCGGCCAGGGCCGGAGACGGGCCAGGACAGGAGACGGGCCATGGACAGGAGACGGGCTTGGGGCAGGAAATGGGGTAGGGGCAGGAGATTGGCCAGGGGCAGGAAGTGGACCAGGGGCAAGAGATAAGCAAGGGGCAGGGGATGGGCCAGGGGCAGGAGATGGGCAAGGGGCAGGAGATGGGAAAGGGGCTGGAGATAGGCAAGATGCAGGAGATGGAAAGGGGAAAGGAGATGGGCCAGGGGCAGGAAATGGCCAGGGACATGAGATCGGCTGGGGGCAGGAGATGGACCAGGGACAGGAGATGGGCCAGGGGCAGGAGATGGGCCAGGGGGAGGAGATGGGACAGGGGCAGGAGACGGGCCAAGGACATGAGATGGGCCAAGGGCAGGAGTTGGGCCAAGGACATGTGATGGGATAGGGGCAGGAGATGGGCCAAGGGCCGAAGATGGGTCAGGGGCTGGAGATGGGCCAGGGACAGGAGATGGGCCAGGGACATGAGATGGGCCAAGGGCAAGAGATGGGCCAGGGGTCAGAAATGGGCCAGGGGCAGGAGACGGGCCAGGGATAGGAGATGGGCCAGGGGCAGGAGATGGGCAAGGGCAGGAGATGGGGCAGGAGCAGGAGATCGGCCAGGGATAGAAGATGGGCTAGGGGCAGCAGATGGGCCAGGGGCAGGAGATGGGCCAGGGCCGGAGATCAGCCAGGGCCGGAGACGGGCCAGGGCAGGAGATCAGCCAGGGGCAGGAGACGGGCTAGGGGCAGGAGATGAGCCAGAAACAGGAGATGGGCCAGGGGCAGGAGACGGGCCAGGGCAGCAGATGGGCCAGGGGCAGGAAATGGGCCAGGGGCAGGAGATTTTCCAGGGGCAGGAAATGGACCAGGGGCAAGAGATAGGCAAGGGGCAGGAGATGGGCCAGGGGTAGGAGATGGGCAAGGGGCAGGAGATGGTAAAGGGGCAGGAGATCGGCAAGGGGCAGAAGATGGGAAAGGGGAAAGGAGATGGGCCAGGGGCAGGAAATGGCCAGGGACAGGAGATGGGCCGGGGGCAGGAGATGGGCCAAGGCAGGAGATGGACCAGGTACAGGAGATGGGCCAGGGGCAGGAAATGGGCCAGGGGAAGGAGATGGGACAGGGGCAGAAGATGGGAACGGGGGAAGGAGATGGGCCAGGGGCACGAGATGGGCCAGGGACAGGAGATGAGCTAGGGGCAGGAGATTGGCCAGGGACAGGAGATGGGCCAGGGGCAGGAGATGGACCAGGGACAGGAGATGGTCCAGGGGCAGGAGATGGCCAGAGGCAGGAGACGGGCCAGGGGCAGAAGACGGGCCAGGGGCAGGAGATAGGCCTGGGGCAGGAGATGGGCCAGGGACATTAGATGGGCCAGGGGCAGGAGATGGGCAAGGGGCAGGAGATGGGAAAGGGGCAGGAGATTAGCCTGGGGCAGGAGATGGGCCAGGGGCAGGAGACTGGCCAGGGGTAGGAGATGGGCCAATGACATGAGGTTGGCCAGAGGCAAAATATGGGCCAGGGGCCGGAGATGGGCCAAGGACGTGAGATGGTCCAGGAGCAGGAGATGGGCCAGGGGCAGGAGATGGGCCAAGGACATGAGATGAGCCAAAGGAAGGAGGTGGGAAGGGACAGAAGATGGGCCAGGTGAATGAGATGGGCCAAGGACATGATATGGGCCAGGGGCAGGAGATGGGCCAAGGGCATGAGATGGGCCAAGGGTAGGAGATGGGCCAGGAAGGCAGGAGATGGGCCAAGGGCAGGAGATTGGCTTGGGGTATGAGATACGCCAGTGGCAGGTGATGTGCCAGGGTCAGGAGATGGGCCAGGGGCAGGAGATAGGCCAGGGGCTTGAGAAGGGCTATGGGCTATAGATGGGCCATGGGCAGGAGATGGGCCTGGGGCAGAAGATAGGCCAGGGGTAGGAGATGGGCCAAGGGAAGGAGATGGGCCAGGGACATTAGTTAAGCCTGGGGCAGGAGATGGGCCAGGGACAGGAGATGGGCCAGGGGAAGGAGATGGGACGAGGGTAGGAGAATTGCCAGAGGCAGGAGATGGGCAAGGGGCAAGAGATGGGCCAGGGACAGGAGATGGGCCAAGGCTAGGAGATGGGCCGGGGGCTATAAATGGGCCAGGGGCTGGAGATGGGTCAGGGACAGGAGATGGGCCAGGGACAGGAGATGGGTCAAGGGCATGAGATGGGTCAAGGGCAGGAGATTGGCTTGGGGTAGGAGATACGCCAGGGGCAGGTGATGTGCCAGGGGAAGGAGATGGGCCAGGGGCGGGAGATTGGCCAGGGGCTTGAGAAGGGCTATGGGCAGGAGATGGGCCTGGGGCAGAAGATAGGCCAGGGGTAGGAGATGGGCCAAGGACATTAGATGGGCCAGGGGCAGGAGATGGGCAAGGGGCAGGAGATGGGAAAGGGGCAGGAGATTAGCCTGGGGCAGGAGATGGGCCAGGGGCAGGAGACTGGCCAGGGGTAGGAGATGGGCCAATGACATGAGGTTGGCCAGAGGCAAAATATGGGCCAGGGGCCGGAGATGGGCCAAGGACGTGAGATGGTCCAGGAGCAGGAGATGGGCCAGGGGCAGGAGATGGGCCAAGGACATGAGATGAGCCAAAGGAAGGAGGTGGGAAGGGACAGAAGATGGGCCAGGTGAATGAGATGGGCCAAGGACATGATATGGGCCAGGGGCAGGAGATGGGCCAAGGGCATGAGATGGGCCAAGGGTAGGAGATGGGCCAGGAAGGCAGGAGATGGGCCAAGGGCAGGAGATTGGCTTGGGGTATGAGATACGCCAGTGGCAGGTGATGTGCCAGGGTCAGGAGATGGGCCAGGGGCAGGAGATAGGCCAGGGGCTTGAGAAGGGCTATGGGCTATAGATGGGCCATGGGCAGGAGATGGGCCTGGGGCAGAAGATAGGCCAGGGGTAGGAGATGGGCCAAGGGAAGGAGATGGGCCAGGGACATTAGTTAAGCCTGGGGCAGGAGATGGGCCAGGGACAGGAGATGGGCCAGGGGAAGGAGATGGGACGAGGGTAGGAGAATTGCCAGAGGCAGGAGATGGGCAAGGGGCAAGAGATGGGCCAGGGACAGGAGATGGGCCAAGGCTAGGAGATGGGCCGGGGGCTATAAATGGGCCAGGGGCTGGAGATGGGTCAGGGACAGGAGATGGGCCAGGGACAGGAGATGGGTCAAGGGCATGAGATGGGTCAAGGGCAGGAGATTGGCTTGGGGTAGGAGATACGCCAGGGGCAGGTGATGTGCCAGGGGAAGGAGATGGGCCAGGGGCGGGAGATTGGCCAGGGGCTTGAGAAGGGCTATGGGCAGGAGATGGGCCTGGGGCAGAAGATAGGCCAGGGGTAGGAGATGGGCCAAGGGCAGGAGATGGGCCAGGGGCAGGAGATGGAACAGGGGCAGGACAATTGCCAGAGGCAGGAAATGGGCTAGGGGCAAGAGATGGGCCAGGGACAGGAGATGGGCCAAGGGCAGGAGATGGGCCAGAGGCAGAAGATGGGCCTGGGGCTGGAAATGGGCCAGGGGCTGGAGATGGGTCAGGGACAGGAGATGGGCCAGGGACAGGAGATGGGCCAGAGGCAGGAGATGGGCCAGGAACAGGAGATGGGCCATAGGCAGGAGATGGGCCAGGAAAAGGAGATGGGCCAGGGGCAGGAGATGGGGAAAGTGGCAGAAGAATTGCCAGAGGCAGGAAATGGGCCATGGGCAGAAGATGGGCCAGGGGCAAGAGATGGACCAGGGACAGGAAATGGGCCAGGGGCAGGAGATGGGCCAGGGGGAGGAGATGGGACAGGGGCAGGAAACGGGCCTAGGACATGAGATGGGCCAAGGGCAGGAGTTGGGCCAAGGATATGTGATGGGATAGGGGCAGGAGATGGGCAAAGGGCCGAAGATGGGTCAGGGGCTGGAGATGGGCCAGGGACAGGAGATGGTCCAGGGGCATGAGATGGGCCAAGGGCAAGAGATGGGCCAGGGGTCAGAAATGGGCCAGGGGCAGGAGACGGGCTAGGGATAGGAGATGGGCCAGGGGCAGGAGATGGGCCAGGGCAGGAGATGGGCCAGGAGCAGGAGATGGGCCAGGGGCAGGAGACGGGCCAGGGCGGGAGATCGGCCAGGGATAGGAGATGGGCTAGGGGCAGGAGATGGGCCAGGGGCAGGAGACGGGCCACTGCCGGAGATCAGCCAGGGCCGGAGACGGGCCAGGGCAGGAGATGAGCCAGGGGCAGGAGACGGGCTAGGGGCAGGAGATGAGTCAGGAGCAGGAGATGTGCCAGGGGCAGGAGATGGGCCAGGGCCGGAGATCGGCCAGGGCCGGAGACGGGCCAGGACAGGAGACGGGCCATGGACAGGAGACGGGCTTGGGGCAGGAGATGGGTAATGGGCAGGAAATGGGGTAGGGGCAGGAGATTGGCCAGGGGCAGGAAGTGGACCAGGGGCAAGAGATAAGCAAGGGGCAGGGGATGGGCCAGGGGCAGGAGATGGGCAAGGGGCAGGAGATGGGAAAGGGGCTGGAGATAGGCAAGATGCAGGAGATGGAAAGGGGAAAGGAGATGGGCCAGGGGCAGGAAATGGCCAGGGACATGAGATCGGCTGGGGGCAGGAGATGGACCAGGGACAGGAGATGGGCCAGGGGCAGGAGATGGGCCAGGGGGAGGAGATGGGACAGGGGCAGGAGACGGGCCAAGGACATGAGATGGGCCAAGGGCAGGAGTTGGGCCAAGGACATGTGATGGGATAGGGGCAGGAGATGGGCCAAGGGCCGAAGATGGGTCAGGGGCTGGAGATGGGCCAGGGACAGGAGATGGGCCAGGGACATGAGATGGGCCAAGGGCAAGAGATGGGCCAGGGGTCAGAAATGGGCCAGGGGCAGGAGACGGGCCAGGGATAGGAGATGGGCCAGGGGCAGGAGATGGGCAAGGGCAGGAGATGGGGCAGGAGCAGGAGATCGGCCAGGGATAGAAGATGGGCTAGGGGCAGCAGATGGGCCAGGGGCAGGAGATGGGCCAGGGCCGGAGATCAGCCAGGGCCGGAGACGGGCCAGGGCAGGAGATCAGCCAGGGGCAGGAGACGGGCTAGGGGCAGGAGATGAACCAGAAACAGGAGATGGGCCAGGGGCAGGAGACGGGCCAGGGCAGCAGATGGGCCAGGGGCAGGAAATGGGCCAGGGGCAAGAGACGGGCCAGTTACGGGAGATTGGCCATGGCAGGAGATGGGCCATGGGCAGGAGATGGGCCAGGGTCAGGAGATGAGCCAGAGACAGGAGATGGGCCAGAGGCAGGAGATGGACCATTGGCAGGAGATGGGCCAGTGGCAGGAGATGGGCCAGGTACAGTAGATGGGCCAGGGGCCGGAGATGGTCCAGGGGCTGGAGATGGGTAACGGACAGGAGATGAACCAGGGGCAGGAGATGGGCAAGGTGCCGGAGATGGGCTAGGGACAGTAGATGGGCCAGGGCCGGAGATGGTCCAGAGGTTGGAGATGGGCCAGGGGCAGGAGACGGGCTAGGGGCAGGAGACGGGCCAGAACAGGAGATGAGCCAGGGACAGGAGATGGGCCATGGCAGGAGATGGGCCAAGGACAGGAGATGGGCATGGGTAGGAGATTGGCCAGGGGCAGGAGATCGGCCAGGGGCAGAAGACGGGACAGGGGCAGGAGATCGGAAAAGGACATAAGATGGGCTAGGGGGAAGAGCCAGGGGACAAGAGATGGGACAGGTGCCGGAAATGGGACAGGGACAGGAGTTGGGGTAGGAGATTGGCCAGGGGCAGGAGATTGACCAGGGCAGGAGATGGACCAAGGGCAAAAGACGGGCCAGGGGCAGGAGATGGGAAAAGGACATAGGATGGGCCAGGGGCAGGAGATGGGCCAGGCGCAGGAGATGGGCAAGGGGCAAGAGATGGGCCAGATGGGCCAGGGGCAATAGATGGGCCAGGGGCAGGAGATGGGCCTGGGGCAGGAGATGGGCCATAGACAGGAGATGGGCCAGAGGCAGGAGATAGGCCAAGGACATGATATGGGCTAAAGGTAGAAGATAGGGCAAGGGCAAGAGATGGGCCAGGGGCAGGAGATGGGCCAAGGACATAACATTGGCCAGGGGCAGGAGATGGACCAGGGTCAGGAGATTGGATAGGAGCAGGAGATGGGCCAGGGGCAGAAGATGGGCCAAGGGCAGGAGATGGGCTAGGGGCAGGAGACGGGTCAGAGCAGGAGATGGGCCAGCAGGAGATGGGCCAGGGCAGGAAACGGGCCAGGGCAGGAGATGGTCCAGGGGCAGAAGACGGGCTAGGGTCAGAAGACGGGCCAGGGGCAGGAGATGGGAAATGGACATATGATAGGCCAGGGGCAGGAGATGGGCCAGGGGCAGGAGATGGGCCAGATGGGCCAGGGGCTGGAGATGGGCCACGGGCAAGAGACGGGCCAGGGGCAGAAGATGAGCCAGGGGCAGGAGATTGGCCAGGGCAGGAGATGGGCCAAGGGCAGGAGATGGGCCAGGGGCAGGAGACGGGCCAGGGCAAGAGATGGGTCAGGGCAGGAAACGGACCAGGGCAGGAGATGGGCCAGGGGCAGAAGATGGGCCAGGGGCAGGAGATGGGCCAGGCGCAGGAGATGGGCAAGGGGCAGGAGATGGTCCAGATGGGCCAGGGGCAAGAGATGGGCCAGAGGCAGGAGATGGGCCAGGGGCAGGAGATGGGGCATAGACAGGAGATGGGCGAGAGGCAGGAGATGGGTCATTGGCAGGAGATGGGCCAGTGGCAGGAGACGGGCCAGGGGCTGGAGATGGGCCAGGGGCAAGAGATGGGCCAGGGAAAGGAGATGAGCCAGGGGCAGGAGATGGGCCAGGGACAGGAGATTGGCCAGGGGCAGGAGATTATCCAGGTGCAGGAGATGAGCCAGGGACAGTAGATGGGCCAGAGGCCGGAGATGGTCTACGGGCTGGAGAAGGACCAGGGGCTGGAGACGGGCCAGGGGCAGGAGTCAAGTCAGGGACAGGAGATGGGCCAGAGACACGAGATGAGCCATGGCAGGAGATGGGCCATGGACTGGAGATGGGCATGGGCAGGAGATGGGCCAGGGGCAGGAGATGGGCCAGGGGCAAGAGACAGACTAGGGACAGGAGTTGAGCCAGGGACAGGTGATATGGGCATGGGCAGGAGATGGTCCAGGGGCAGGCGATGGGCCAGGTGCAGGAGATGGGCCAGGGACAGTAGATGGGCCAGGGGCCGGAGATGGGCCAGGGGCAGGACATGGGCCAGGGGCAGGAGACGGGCCAGGGGTAGGAGATAGACCAGGGACAGGAGTTGAGCCAGGGACAGGTGATATGGGCATGGGCAGGAGATGGTCCAGGGGCAGGCGATGGGAAAGGGGCAGTAGATTGGCCAGAGGCAGGAGATGGGCCAGGAGCAGCCGACGGGCCAGGGGTAGGAGATGGGACCATGACATGAGATGGGCAAGGGGCAGGAGATTGGCCTAGGACGTGAGATGGTCCAGGGGCAGGAGATGGGCCAGGGGCAGGAGATGGGCCAGGGGCAGGAGATAGGCCAAGGACATGATATGGGCCAAAGGCAGGAGATGGGGCAGGGGCAGGAGATGGGCCACGTGCAGTAGATGGGCCAAGGACATGATATGGGCTAGGGGCAGGAGATGGGCCAGAGGCAGGAGATTAGACAAGGGCAGGAGATGGGCCAGGGGCTGGAGATGGGCCAGATGGGCCAGGGGCAGGAGATGGGCCAGAGGCAGGAGATTAGACAAGGGCAGGAGATGGGCC
>NC_091191.1:25843429-25860929 GCF_040958095.1 Procambarus clarkii | reverse complement strand
GCCCAAGACATGATGGACTACATCACGCAGAAGTGCAAGGATGCAGCAAACAAGTTTGTCCAGTCCAAAAGGAAAACAGTGAAATGAAGAAGAGAAACCCATAGTTTAAACAGAGATGTAGGCTAGCTAAGCAACAAAGTAAAGGGTCGTGGAGAAACTGTAGGAATAACAAGACACTTGAGAGCAAAGAAAGATACCAGAATGCTAGGAATGAATATGTCAGGATGAGAAGAGAGGCAGAAAGACAATACGAAAATGACATCGCAAGCAAGGCAAAGACTCAGCCTAAATTGCTGCATAGACACATCAGGAGAAAAACAACAGTAAAGGAACAGGTCATAAAATTAAGGATAGGGGCAGAAGGATTCACTACAAACGACAAGGAAGTGTGTGAGGAACTGAATAAGAAATTCCAGGTCTTCTCCTTAGAGCAAGGAGAAATTCCAGACATAAGAGAGGAAACAGATAACCAGGAACCACTGGAAGAGTTTAAGATTACTAGCAGGGAAGTAAGGAAGTGTTTACTGGAGTTGCATGTGACAAAGGTTATAGACCCAGATGGAATCTCCTCTTGGATACTAAAGGAAGGAGCAGAAGAACAGTGCCTTCCACTCTCCATAGTGTATAACAAATCACTGGCAACAGGGGAACTGCCAGTAATTTGGAAAGCAGCTAACATAGTCCCGATATACAAGAAAGGTGATAGACAGGAGGCACTGAACTACAGGCCAGTGACCCCAACCTGCATACCATGCATACTGATTGAGAAGATTGTGCGAAGAAAGCTAGTGGAACATCTGGAGCGAAAAAACTTTGTAACACAGCATCAACATGGGTTCAGGGATGGCAGGTCCTGCCTCACCGGGTTATATGAATTCTACGACCAGGCAAGAAAGAGAAGGGTGGGCAGACTGCATATTTTTGGATTGTCATAAATCCTTTGAAACAGTACCACACAAGAGGCTAGAGATAAAGCATGAGATACAGGCTGGAGTGAAAGGGAAGGTACTCTATTGGATAAAGGAGTACCTAAGCAAGAGGAGACAAGGAGTCAGTGTTAAGGGTGAGGTCTCAGATTGGCGAGACGTTACAAGTGGAGTCCCGCTGGGGTCAGTCCTTTGTCTTATACTGTTTCTGATATATGTAAATGATCTCCCAGAGGGTATTGACTCGTTTCTCTAAATGTTTGCTGATGATGCAAAAATTATGAGGAGGATTAAAACACAGGATGATAGTTGGAGGCTACAAGATCTCCTAGACAGACTGAGTGAATGGTCCAACAAATGGCTGTTGAAGTTCAACCCGAGGAAATGCAAAGTACTGTAATGAAACTAGG
Organism: Procambarus clarkii; assembly: GCF_040958095.1. Taxonomy (NCBI): domain Eukaryota; kingdom Metazoa; phylum Arthropoda; class Malacostraca; order Decapoda; family Cambaridae; genus Procambarus; species Procambarus clarkii. The sequence goes on along the minus strand of NC_091191.1, from coordinate 25,859,593 downwards.
CAGTGGAAACAGGAGGCCAGACATAGGATTCAGAATAGGAGATGAAGTACTTAATGAAACAGACAGAGAGAAAGATCTAGGAGTTGATATCACACCAAACCTGTCTCATGAAGCCCACATAAAAAAGAATAACGTCTGCAGCATAAGCGAGGCTGGCTAACATCAGAACAGCGTTCAGGAACCTGTGTAAGGAATCATTCAGATTCTTGTACACCACATATGTAAGACCAATCCTGAAGTATGCGGCCCCGGCATGCAGCCCGTACCTTGTCAAGCACAAGACGAAGCTGGAAAAAGTCCAAAAGTATGCCACTAGACTAGTCCCAGAACTACGAGGCATGAGTTACGAGAAAGTCTGCGGGAAATGCACCTTACGCTACTGGAAGACAGGAGAGTAAGAGGAGATATGATCACAACCTACAAAATCCTCAGGGAAATCGACTGGGTAAAAAAGGACCAACTGTTCAACACTCGTGGTACGCGATCAAGGGGACACAGGTGGAAACTCAGTACCCACATGAGCCACAGGGACGTTAGAAGGAACTTTTTCAGTGTCAGAGTAGTTAACGGATGGAATGCATTAGGCAGTGATGTGGTGGAGGCTGACTCCATACACAGTTTCAAATGTAGATATGATAGAGCCCAGTAGGCTCAGGAATCTGTACACCAGTTTATTCACGGTTGAGAGGCGGGACCAAAGAGCCAATGCTCAACCCCCGCAGTGAGTACAAATTGGTGAGTACACACACACACATAGTTGTGTGTGTGTGTGTGTGTGTGTGTGCAAAAAATTATGACGAGGATTGAAACATTGGAGGATACTAGGAGGCTATAAGATGACCTGAACAGATTGAATGAATTGTCCAACAAATGGCTGCTCAAGTTCAACCCGAGTAAATGCAAAGTAATGAAACTAGGCGGCGGAAACAGAAGATCAGACACAGTATACAGAATGGGAGATGAAGTACTTCATGAAACGGACAGAGAGAAAGATCTAGGAGTTGATATCACACCAAAACTCTCTCCTGAAACCCACAAAAAAAGAATTACGTCTGCGGCATATGCGAGTCTGGTTAACATAAGTACAGCATTCAGGAACCTGTGTAAGGATTCATTCAGAATCTTGTATACCACATATGTAAGACCAATCCTGGAGTATGCCGCTCCAGCATGGAGCCCGTACCATGTCAAGCTGAAGACGAATCTGGAAAAAGTTTAGAGGTATGCAACTAGACCAGTCCCAGAGCTAAGAGGCATGAGATATGAGGAAAGGCTGCGAGAGATGCACCTTACAACACTGGAAGACAAAAGAGTAAGGGGAGACATGATCACTACCTACAAGATCCTTAGGGGTATTGACAGGGTATACAAGGATGGAATATTTAACACGGGTGGTAGACGAACAAGGGGACACAGGTGGAAGCTGAATACCCAAATGAGCGACAGAAACATTAGAAAGACCTTTTCAGTGTCAGAGTAGTTAGTAAATGGAATGCACTAGGAAGTTATGTGGTAGAGGCTGACTCCATACACAGTTTCAAATGTAGATATGATAGAATCCAGTAGGCTCACGATTCTGTACATCAGTTCATTAATGGTCGAGAGGCGGGACCAAGGAGTCAAAGCTCATCCCCCGCAAACAAAACTAGGTGAGTACACGTAAGCGTAAAACAACAGCGTAAAACAACACAGGCACAGATGAGGATGCATCGAATTATATTTTAAATATATTCATCTTTTATCGCAAATTGAGGTATACTGCAAGACATTGGGGCGTAGGACTGCCCATCTTGTATATTGTTCCCAATATATCCAGCCCAGGATGAAGGATACTAGCCTGGATAATGGGGAAAATATGACGTATACCACAGAGAGGGAACGGGAAGTGTTGGTGTGTGTTATAACGATATTGGTAGCGTGTGTGTCGTTCAGGAGAGGTGCTGGACTGAATATGTGTGTGTGTGTGTGTGTGTGTGTGTGTGTGTGTGGTTCAGGAGAGGTGCTGGACTGAATATGTGTGTGTGTGTGTGTGTGTGTGTGTGGTTCAGGAGAGGTGCAGGACTGAATACGTGTGTGTGTGTGTGTGTGTGGTTCAGGAGAGGTGCAGGACTGAATATATGTGTGTGTGTGTGTGTGTGTGTGTGTGTGTATGTGTGTGTGTGTGTGTGTGTGTGTGTGTGTGTGTGTGTGTGTGTGTGTGTGTGTGTGTGTGTGTGTGTGTGTGTGTGTGTGTGTGTGTGTGTGTGTGTGTGTGCGTGCGTGTGTGTGTGTGTGTGTGCGTGCGTGTGTGTGTGTGTGTGTGCGTGCGTGCGTGTGTGTGTGTGTGTGTGTGTGTGTGTGTGTGTGTGTGTGTGTGTGTGTGTGTGTGTGTGTGTGTGTGTGTGTGTGTGTGTGTGTGTGTGTGTGTGTGTGTGTGTGTGTGTGTGTGTGCGTGCGTGTGTGTGTGTGTGTGTGCGTGCGTGTGTGTGTGTGTGTGTGTGTGTGTGTGTGTGTGTGTGTGTGTGTGTGTGTGTGTGTGTGTGTGTGTGTGTGTGTGTGTGTGTGTGTGTGTGTGTGTGTGTGAATCTGTGTGCTCACTCGCTTATTTGGGCCTGCAGGATCTCGAGCGGCAGTTGTTGGGACTCTGATTTGCAAGCTACATACTAATAAAACAACTCCCGACTGATCCTTACATCTTAAACTAAAAAAATGTGGATGAAATTAACACCTGTTACCTTCTCGTATAGTACAATGCTGTGTACTTCATCTTTTCTGCAAAATGAGTATATTTTCTCACGTCTCGACGGCTCATTTGTGTCTCTAGCTTCCCCTCATGTCTGCCTGTTCTATTGTATTCATTGTAAACGGTTCCACTGTTCCACCACATCAATTACATTGTTTCATTTGTGTCAATTATGTCTATGCGCTGTGGCGTGTCTTTTCAAGGCGTCGTTAGGTCTGCTCTCTCATTGTTCTTTTTTCGTATTCCATCCCATATTCCATACCATATTTCGTATTCCATCCCATGCTGAGACGAGCCTCGAACAAACCTCTGAATCTTTTCAAGTTTGCTTATGTGCTTTTTTATATCAGGGGTTCCAAGCATAGTCTGCATACTGCAGGACTGGTCTCACGAAGGTGGTGCACAAAGATCTAAATGCCTTTTTACTGAAGTTAAGATTCGGGCCTTCATGTAGTGCCGTGAGGTGATGAGTGTAGTGAGTTTGGTGTGTTCCCATTCACTAAGATCGCTCCATAGCGTCGAGTTGATGACCAAAGGTTGTTGAGAGAGCTACCGCTAAGGGAGGGGGGGGGGGGGCTTTACTACTCAATGTCGAGAGGGAACGTCATTATACACACGTGTACAATTATCATAAATTTCACAACGATGTTGAAAGGAATTAATCATGTGGTGGTATTAGTTATAACACATTAATCATGTTCATTATCCAATGTTATCATTATCGATACAATGAAAGAGGGAGTCAAAGGGCGGCCGGTCTCCCCTGGACGATATAGACAGCGGGTGTTATTACGCGATTTCATTTCGCAGTCAGAGAATAAGTCAATAACCAATTCTAATTTTCAGTCACGCCATTGGCTGAAAATTAGAAACACAGCCCGCAACTATTAAATGAAATGAGAGTGACGACGTTTCGGTCCATTTTAGACGTTATCCAGGGTTCAAGACGGACCGAAACCTCTTCATTTTATAATAATAATAATAATAATTTTTATTTAGGTAAAGGTACATACATAAAGAGATTTTACAATGTTTGTTGGCTTTATAGATAGAGCTAGTACATACAATGCCTAAAGCCACTATTACGCAAAGCGTTTCGGGCAGTTTTAAATTTTGTTAATTGTGTGTGAGTTTGGTGACCCTTCAATTTCTTGGAGACTTGACATGATGGACAAGAGGCAAAGATAAACAAGAAACACCTCCCTTCCCTCCCCCTATATCCCTTTATTCCCTTGACCCACAGGCAGTCTGGCAGAACGCAATCGAACGCAATTCTGGCAACAGCCAATTGAAAGTAAAAAATGCTCAGACAAGTGTTCAGATAATTACCGTATGTTCAGATCTCATGGCAGACATGAAGATATTTTAAACGTGGCACAGAGGGGAAAGGGACAACAGATCAGGAGCTGAAGCGTGAGCCATGAAGTTATTAATACGTAAATACTCAAAAATAGTTTCCATGCATTAAAACATTCTATTACAGTTCGTTAAGTTAACGAATAAAAAATTAATAAACTCGCATCACAGTTCCCCAGGCTCTAAGGCATATTTTCATGGATACATTGAGATGCAGCATTGCGAACGAAGCCCCCTACAGGTCAGGTCATTCACGAAGATTTTAATCTAAACACCTTGTGACAACCCTTGATGGTGATAATCGCTACTGCAAGAGAGAGAGAGAGAGAGAGAGAGAGAGAGAGAGAGAGAGAGAGAGAGAGAGAGAGAGAGAGAGAGAGAGAGAGAGAGAGAGAGAGAGACAGAGCGAGCAAGCACTCCTCGTAATCAAAAGCCAAAAAATAGAGCGTCAGTAACTCGCGGTTCTTGTAGGAGAAGAAATGTACCCTAAAGAACTCTGAACTCTGTTGCCTGGCAGCTTGGAGCTCTACAGCAGCAGAGAAGAACAACGAGGAGGAGAGGGAAGTACAGAAGGGAAAGAGAGGGAAGAGATAGGATAGAAGGGAGGATAGGCAAGGATAGAAGGTACGAAAAGGCAGGGAATTTATTGTATTCTCTTACACATAAATATTCTTTCAATGACTAATTTGTCCAAATTTCGAATGCAACAATTTCAGTCGCTCTCAGCCAGTGGAGGCCCTACTGGAGAAGGTTCGCATCCTTCTCGCAACACTTAACATTGACCTAACATTGAACATGGAAAACACTAACTCTAACCTCTGTCGAGTACAGTGCAAGTGTGAACACACTAACACTGACCTCTGTCGTGTAGAGTGCAAGCGTGAACACACTAACACTGACCTCTGTCGTGTAGAGTACAAGCGTGAACACACTAACACTGACCTCTGTCGTGTAGAGTACAAGCGTGAACACACTAACACTGACCTCTGTCGTGTAGAGTGCAAGCGTGAACACACTAACACTGACCTCTGTCGTGTAGAGTACAAGCGTGAACACACTAACACTGACCTCTGTCGTGTAGAGTACAAGCGTGAACACACTGTTCATCATGAATCATGTTGATATGTATTGGAATGAGGAAGACTGAATTATGATGTTATCAGGGAATTGGCTGAAAACTCGGCTGGGATTTTCACAGCTCATAAATATCGCTATCGCGGCAGCCACAGCTTGGCTCACTCGGTTATATATGCACTCATGTACTCGCCTAGATGTACTCACTTATATGTACTCACCTAGATGTTCTCACTTATAGGTACTCACTTATAGGTACTCGCTTAGATGTACTCACTTATAGGTACTCACCTTGATGTTGTCACATATGTACTCACCTAGATGTTGTCATATATGTACTCACCTAGATGTATTCGCTTATATGTACTCGCCCAGATGTACTAACTTACATCTACTCACCTAGAAGTAATAGATGCATTGTGTTTTGAATTAGTTTCAACCCCTTCTTCGTCTGTCCTATTCCAATTATTGAGAACTTTAGTCTTATATAAATAACATTGACATCGCTGTGTCGGTACCAAGTGTACGTGTCACTTATGAAGTGTCTCCAGTTTGATCTATTTCCTCTCGTTCTGCTGTTCGCAGCTTTGAACATTGTTCCCTCTTTACTTGTGCAAGTTCATTATAACTGCATTTAAAACCATTATGTTCTCGCTTTTATTCCTCATCTCCGGAGTTGTGATATTCATTTCCGCCAGAGACGATATGGAACATGGCTGCTAGAGTTTAATGCAGCCAAATGCAAGTCATGAGGATAGGAACTGAAGTGAGCAGACCCGTTCAATTGTACAGGATGATGGTTGGACAGATTCATGTATCAGGAAAGGAAGAAGGACATGTAGAGGGGGATCTCTTCTTTATCCGAAAGAAGAGGACCGGATATAATATTATATGGTTATATTATATTGTTATATTATAAAATGGTTATATAATATGGTTACCGACATATTCCTTACTAGTCGACGTCCGTATATCCCTCAGGCGCTTGAACAAAGTTAGAAAACAAAAAGAGGCCATGATAACGGCATAAACGATTCTTGGGGAAATTATCAATCTAGACCAAAGCGTAATGTTCTATACTAGGCACAGCAGATGGACACTAAAGATATAATGTTCTATACTAGGCACAGCAGATGGACACTAAAGATATAATGTTCTATACTAGGCACAGCAGATGGACACTAAAGATATAAATGGATTAAAGAGATGTCGGAAGGAGATTTTTTTCACGTTTGAGTCACAGTGATTGAAATAGTTTAGACTAAGAAAATCGTAGGAACTTAGTCATGAATTTAACAAAGAATGTCCGGAAGGTTGGGAAAGGAATCCAGCTTTTCCTTGTAAACACAGTTACACACGCGCGCAGACACATACACACACGCGCGCAGACACATACACACACGCGCGCAGACACATACACACACGCGCGCAGACACATACACACACGCGCGCAGACACATACACACACGCGCGCAGACACATACACACACGCGCGCAGGCAGAAACACACACACAGGGGGCCCTCGTTGCTGAATGGATAGCACTCGGGGGTCGTAGTCCTAAGGAGCCAGGTTTGATTCCCGGACAAGGCAGAAACAAATGGGTAAAGTTTCTTTCACCCTTGATGCTCTTGTTCATTTAGCAGTAAACAGGTGCCTAGGAGTTAGACAGCTGCTACGGGCTGCTTCCTGGGAATGAGTGTGTGTGTGTGCGTGTATTAGAAATATATGTAGTAGACATAACTGAGGATAATACGTTGATTAAAAAAAAAGGCGGGGGTCCAAGCTAATAACTCAGTTCTGCAGGCACAAATAGTAAATACACACCCACAAACAAACACACATGCATATATTCACACAAACACATGGCCATACAGACTCAAACACAGGCCGGGGAGAAGGCGCACTCCCGAAACCCTCGTTAACTCTTCTGTTATACTCTCTCCAAGTATAATGAGAACAAATTTAGTAATCATTAAGGATCTAAGTCAGAGAAAAGAAGATTAGGAACCGTGAGCCCCATCATGGTGGCAGAGAAACATGGGAGAAAATATTAGTGGATTATGTGAAAACAAAGTTCTTTACTTAACGTGTAAATGATGACACAAGGGGAATGAAAGGACATTCAAAGCTTGACCTGATCTTAGCTCAGAATGAAGAAGACTTTAAGAACGTGGATCATAAAAGCTCACTTAGAGCTGGCGGTCTGTTTTTTTATATACATGTTTTTTTTTCATCCTGTTTTTTTATATACCACAAAATTGAACTAAAAGCAATGCCCAGAGTCATGGCGTCATGGAGGTGAAATTAAAGAACACAATAATGAATTACATGCCACAAGTGGGCGTCTGGGAAATGTTAAAAACTTGGAGAAACTTTCGGGTAAGACAATCCAAGAAATGATTGAAAAGGTCAAACGGAGATGCATCGTGGACTAGAAGAGATATATACCAACAATAAGTGATAAATTGGTGAAGAACATAACAACCAACGGTTTTAGTCGACAATAACAAGAATAAGAAAAAGAAGAGAAAGAAAACAAAAAGGAGGCACTAGACAAAACACACGATAGACAAAAGAGAACTGGAACAGATGGAACATAGATTAACAGGAACAATAAACATAAAAAGAATATTAAAAAATTAACAAAATACCTCTAATAAATACTTTCTAATAAATAGAAAGAAATACTTCGGTAAAAATTTTCAGGAATAAAACAACTCGGCTTTGATCATGTCTTGACTCTAGTAATACTCTCCGGCAGGTGTTACAGGTGAACACTAGTGTATTACTGCAGGTGTTACAGGTGAACACTGTAGTGTATTACTGCAGGTGTTACAGGTGAACACTGTAGTGTATTACTGCAGGTGTTACAGGTGAACACCGTAGTGTATTACTGCAGGTATCACAGGTGAACACCGTAGTGTATTACTGCAGCTGTCACAGGTGAACACTGTAGTGTATTACTGCAGGTGTCACAGGTGAACACTGTAGGGTATTACTGCAGGTGTCACAGGTGAACACTGTAGTGTATTACTGCAGGTGTTACAGGTAAACACTGTAGTGTATTACTGCAGGTGTCACAGGTGAACACTGTAGTGTATTACTGCAGGTGTCACAGGTGAACACTGTAGTGTATTACTGCAGGTGTTACAGGTGAACACTGTAGTGTATTACTGCAAGTGTCACAGGTGAACACCGTAGTGTATTACTGCAGGTGTCACAGGTGAACACTGTAGTGTATTACTGCAGGTGTCACAGGTGAACACTGTAGTGTATTACTGCAGGTGTCACGGGTGAACACCGCAGTGTATTACTGCAGGTGTCACAGGTGAACACTGTAGTGTATTACTGCAGGTGTCACGGGTGAACACCGCAGTGTATTACTGCAGGTGTCACAGGTGAACACTGTAGTGTATTAATGCAGGTATCACGGGTGAACACTGTAGTGTATTACTGCAGGTGTCACGGGTAAACACTGTAGTGTATTACTGCAGGTGTCACGGGTGAACACCGTAGTGTATTACTGCAGGTGTCACAGGTGAACACTGTAGTGTATTACTGCAGGTGTCACGGGTGAACACTGTAGTGTATTACTGCAGGTGTCACAGGTGAACACCGTAGTGTATTACTGCAGGTGTCACAGGTGAACACTGTAGTGTATTACTGCAGGTGTCACAGGTGAACACTGTAGGGTATTACTGCAGGTGTCACAAGTGAACACTGTAGTGTATTACTGCAGGTGTTACAGGTGAACACTGTAGTGTATTACTGCAGGTGTCACAGGTGAACACTGTAGTGTATTACTGCAGGTGTCACAAGTGAACACTGTAGTGTATTACTGCAGGTGTTACAGGTGAACACTGTAGTGTATTACTGCAGGTGTCACAGGTGAACACCGTTGTGTATTACTGCAGGGGTCACAGGTGAACACTGTAGTGTATTACTGCAGGTTTCACAGGTGAACACTGTAGTGTATTACTGCAGGTGTCACAGGTGAACACCGTAGTGTATTACTGCAGGTGTTACAGGTGAACACTGTAGTGTATTACTGCAGGTGTCACAGGTGAACACCGTAGAGTATTACTGCAGGTGTCACAGGTGAACACTGTAGTATATTACTGCAGGTGTCACAGGTGAACACTGTAGTGTATTACTGCAGGTGTCACAGGTGAACACTGTAGTGTATTACTGCAGGTGTCACAGGTGAACACTGTAGTGTATTACTGCAGGTGTCACGGGTGAACACTGTAGTGTATTACTGCAGGTGTCACAGGTTAACACTGTAGTGTATTACTGCAGGTGTCACAGGTTACCACTGTAGTGTATTACTGCAGGTGTCACAGGTGAACACTGTAGTGTATTACTGCAGGTGTCACAGGTGAACACTGTAGTGTATTACTGCAGGTGTTACAGGTGAACACTGTAGTGTATTACTGCAGGTGTCACAGGTGAACACTGTAGTGTATTACTGCAGGTGTCACAGGTTAACACTGTAGGGTATTACTGCAGGTGTCACAGGTGAACACCGTAGTGTATTACTGCAGGTGTCACAGGTGAACACTGTAGTGTATTACTGCAGGTGTCACAGGTTAACACTGTAGTGTATTACTGCAGGTGTCACAGGTGAACACTGTAGTGTATTACTGCAGGTGTCACAGGTGAACACTGTAGGGTAATACTGCAGGTGTCACAGGTGAACACTGTAGTGTATTACTGCAGGTGTCACAGGTGAACACTGTAGTGTATTACTGCAGGTGTTACAGGTGAACACTGTAGTGTATTACTGCAGGTGTTACAGGTGAGCACTGTAGTGTATTACTGCAGGTGTCACAGGTGAACACCGTAGTGTATTACTGCAGGTGTCACAGGTGAACACTGTAGTGTATTACTGCAGGTGTCACAGGTTACCACTGTAGTGTATTACTGCAGGTGTCACAGGTGAACACTGTAGTGTATTACTGCAGGTGTCACAGGTGAACACTGTAGGGTATTACTGCAGGTGTCACAGGTGAACACTGTAGTGTATTACTGCAGGTGTTACAGGTGAACACCGTAGTGTATTACTGCAGGTGTCATAGGTGAACACTGTAGTGTATTACTGCAGGTGTCACAGGCGAACACTGTAGTGTATTACTGCAGGTGTCACGGGTGAACACCGTAGTGTATTACTGCAGGTGTCACGGGTGAACACTTTAGTGTATTACTGCAGGTGTCACGGGTGAACACTGTAGTGTATTACTGCAGGTGTCACGGGTGAACACCGTAGTGTATTACTGCAGGTGTCACGGGTGAACACTGTAGTGTATTACTGCAGGTGTCACGGGTGAACACCGTAGTGTATTACTGCAGGTGTCACAGGTGAACACTGTAGTGTATTACTGCAGGTGTTACAGGTGAACATCGTAGTGTATTACTGCATGTGTCACAGGTGAACACTGCAGTGTATTACTGCAGGTGTCACAGGTGAACACCGTAGTGTATTACTGCAGGTGTCACAGGTGAACACTGTAGTGTATTACTGCAGGTGTCACAGGTGAACACCGTAGTGTAATACTGCAGGTGTCACAGGTGAACACTGTAGGTTATTACTGCAGGTGTCGCAGGTGAACATTGTAGTGTATTACTGCAGGTGTCACAGGTGAACACCGTAGTGTATTACTGGAGGTGTCACAGGTGAACACCGTAGTGTATTACTGCAGGTGTCACAGGTGAACACCGTAGTGTATTACTGCAGGTGTCACAGGTGAACACTGTAGTGTATTACTGCAGGTGTCACGGGTGAACGCCGTAGTGTATTACTGCAGGTGTTACAGGTGAACACTGTATTGTATTACTGCAGGTGTCACGGGTGAACACTATAGTGTATTACTGCAGGTGTCACAGGTGAACACTGTAGTGTATTACTGCAGGTGTTACAGGTGAACACCGTAGTGTATTACTGCAGGTGTCACAGGTGAACACTGTACTGTATTACTGCAGGTGTCACAGGTGAACACTGTAGTGTATTACTGCAGGTGTCACGGGTGAACACTGTAGTGTATTACTGCAGGTGTCACAGGTGAACACTGTAGTGTATTACTGCAGGTGTCACAGGTGAACACTGTAGTGTATTACTGCAGGTGTCACGGTGAACACTGTAGTGTATTACTGCAGGTGTTACAGGTGAACACTGTAGTGTATTACTGCAGGTGTCACAGGTGAACACTGTAGTGTATTATTGCAGGTGTCACAGGTGAACACTGTAGTGTATTACTGCAGGTGTCACAGGTGAACACTGTAGTGTCTTACTGCAGGTGTCACAGGATGAACACCTGTAGTGTATTACTGCAGGTGTCACAGGTGAACACTGTAGTGTATTACTGCAGGTGTCACAGGTGAACACTGTAGTGTATTACTGCAGGTGTCACAGGTGAACACTGTAGTGTATTACTGCAGGTGTCACAGGTGAACACTGTAGTGTATTACTGCAGGTGTCACAGGTGAACACTGTAGTGTATTACTGCAGGTGTCACAGGTGAACACTGTAGTGTATTACCTGCAGGTGTTACAGGTGAACACTGTAGTGTATTACTGCAGGTGTCACAGGTGAACACCGTAGTGTATTACTGCAGGTGTCACAGGTGAACACTGTAGTGTATTACTGCAGGTTTCACAGGTGAACACTGTAGTGTATTATTGCAGGTGTCACAGGTGAACACCGTAGTGTATTACTGCAGATATTACAGGTGAACACTGTAGTGTATTACTGCAGGTGTCACAGATGAACACCGTAGAGTATTACTGCAGGTGTCACAGGTGAACACTCTAGTATATTACGGCAGGTGTCACAGGTGAACACTGTAGTGTATTACTGCAGGTGTCACAGGTGAACACTGTAGTGTATTACTGCAGGTGTCACAGGTGAACACTGTAGTGTAATACTGCAGGTGTCACAGGTGAACACTGTAGTGTATTACTGCAGGTGTCACAGGTGAACACTGTAGTGTATTACTGCAGGTGTTACAGGTGAACACTGTAGTGTATTACTGCAGGTGTTACAGGTGAACACTGTAGTGTATTACTGCAGGTGTCACAGGTGAACACCGTAGTGTATTACTGCAGGTGTCACAGGTGAACACTGTAGTGTATTACTGCAGGTGTCACAGGTTACCACTGTAGTGTATTACTGCAGGTGTCACAGGTGAACACTGTAGTGTATTACTGCAGGTGTCACAGGTGAACACTGTAGTGTATTACTGCAGGTGTCACAGGTGAACACTGTAGTGTATTACTGCAGGTGTTCACAGGTGAACACCGTAGTGTATTACTGCAGGTGTCACTAGGTGAACACTGTAGTGTATTACTGCAGGTGTCACAGGCGAACACTGTAGTGTATTACTGCAGGTGTCACGGGTGAACACGTAGTTTATTACTGCAGGTGTCACAGGTGAACACTGTAGTGTATTACTGCAGGTGTCACTGGTGAACACTGTAGTGTATTACTGCAGGTGTCACGGGTGAACACCGTAGTGTATTACTGCAGGTGTCACGGGTGAACACTGTAGTGTATTACTGCAGGTGTCACGGGTGAACACTGTAGTGTATTACTGCAGGTGTCACAGGTGAAGACTGTAGTGTATTACTGCAGGTGTTACAGGTGAACATCGTAGTGTATTACTGCAGGTGTCACAGGTGAACACTGCAGTGTATTACTGCAGGTGTCACAGGTGAACACCGTAGTGTATTACTGCAGGTATCACAGGTGAACACCGTAGTGTATTACTGCAGGTGTCACAGGTGTACACCGTAGTGTAATACTGCAGGTGTCACAGGTGAACACTGTAGGGTATTACTGCAGGTGTCGCAGGTGAACATTATAGTGTATTACTGCAGGTGTCACAGGTGAACACCGTAGTGTATTACTGCAGGTGTCACAGGTGAACACCGTAGTGTATTACTGCAGGTGTCACAGGTGAACACCGTAGTGTATTACTGCAGGTGTCACAGGTGAACACTGTAGTGTATTACTGCAGGTGTCACAGGTGAACACTGTAGTGTATTACTGCAGGTGTCACAGGTGAACACCTGTAGTGTATTACTGCAGGTGTCACAGGTGAACACTGTAGTGTATTACTGCAGGTGTCACAGGTGAACACTGTAGTGTATTACTGCAGGTGTCACAGGGTGAACACCTGTAGTGTATTACTGCAGGTGTCACAGGTGAACACTGTAGTGTATTACTGCAGGTGTCACAGGTGAACACTGTAGTGTATTACTGCAGGTGTCACGGGTGAACACTGTAGTGTATTACTGCAGGTGTCACAGGTGAACACTGTAGTGTATTACTGCAGGTGTCACAGGTGAACACTGTAGTGTATTACTGCAGGTGTCACAGGTGAACACTGTAGTGTATTACTGCAGGTGTCACAGGTGAACACTGTAGTGTATTACTGCAGGTGTCACAGGTGAACACTGTAGTGTATTACTGCAGGTGTCACAGGTGAACACTGTAGTGTATTACTGCAGGTGTCACAGGTGAACACTGTAGTGTATTACTGCAGGTGTCACAGGTGAACACTGTAGTGTATTACTGCAGGTGTTACAGGTGAACACTGTAGTGTATTACTGCAGGTGTCACAGGTGAACACTGTAGTGTATTACTGCAGGTGTCACAGGTGAACACTGTAGTGTATTACTGCAGGTGTCACAGGTGAACACTGTAGTGTATTACTGCAGGTGTCACAGGTGAACAACTGTAGTGTATTACTGCAGGTGTCACAGGTGAACACTGTAGTGTATTACTGCAGGTGTCACAGGTGAACACTGTAGTGTATTACTGCAGGTGTACAGGTGAACACTGTAGTGTATTACTGCAGGTGTCACAGGTGAACACTGTAGTGTATTACTGCAGGTGTCACAGGTGAACACTGTAGGTATTACTGCAGGTGTCACAGGTGAACACTGTAGTGTATTAACTGCAGGTGTCACAGGTGAACACTGTAGTGTATTACTGCAGGTGTCACAGGTGAACACTGTAGTGTATTACTGCAGGTGTCACAGGTGAACACTGTAGTGTATTACTGCAGGTGTCACAGGTGAACACTGTAGTGTATTACTGCAGGTGTCACAGGTGAACACTGTAGTGTATTACTGCAGGTGTCACAGGTGAACACTGTAGTGTATTACTGCAGGTGTCACAGGTGAACACTGTAGTGTATTACTGCAGGTGTCACAGGTGAACACTGTAGTGTATTACTGCAGGTGTTCACAGGTGAACACTGTAGTGTATTACTGCAGGTGTCACAGGTGAACACTGTAGTGTATTACTGCAGGTGTCACAGGTGAACACTGTAGTGTATTACTGCAGGTGTCACGGGTGAACACTGTAGTGTATTACTGCAGGTGTCACGGGTGAACACTGTAGTGTATTACTGCAGGTGTCACGGGTGAACACTGTAGTGTATTACTGCAGGTGTCACAGGTTAACACTGTAGTGTATTACTGCAGGTGTCACAGGTGAACACTGTAGTGTATTACTGCAGGTGTCACAGGTGAACACTGTAGGTTATTACTGCAGGTGTCACAGGTGAACACTGTAGTGTATTACTGCAGGTGTTACAGGTGAACACTGTAGTGTATTACTGCAGGTGTCACAGGTGAACACTGTAGTGTATTACTGCAGGTGTCACAGGTGAACACTGTAGGGTATTACTGCAGGTGTCACAGGTGAACACCTGTAGTGTATTACTGCAGGTGTCACAGGTGAACACTGTAGTGTATTACTGCAGGTGTCACAGGTGCAACACTGTAGTGTATTACTGCAGGTGTCACAGGTGAACACTGTAGGTGTATTACTGCAGGTGTCACAGGTGAACACTGTAGGGTATTACTGCAGGTGTCACAGGTGAACACTGTAGTGTATTACTGCAGGTGTCACAGGTGAACACTGTAGTGTATTACTGCAGGTGTCACAGGTGAACACTGTAGTGTATTACTGCAGGTGTCACAGGTGAACACTGTAGTGTCATTACTGCAGGTGTCACAGGTGAACACTGTAGTGTATTACTGCAGGTGTCACAGGTAAACACTGTAGTGTATTACTGCAGGTGTTCACAGGTGAACACTGTAGTGTATTACTGCAGGTGTCACAGGTGAACACTGTAGTGTATTACTGCAGGTGTTACAGGTGAACACTGTAGTGTATTACTGCAGGTGTCACAGGTGAACACCTGTAGTGTATTACTGCAGGTGTCACAGGTGAACACTGTAGTGTATTACTGCAGGTGTCACGGGTGAACACTGTAGTGTATTACTGCAGGTGTCACGGGTGAACACTGTAGTGTATTACTGCAGGTGTCACGGGTGAACACTGTAGTGTATTACTGCAGGTGTCACAGGTGAACACCGCTAGTGTATTACTGCAGGTGTCACAGGGTGAACACTGTAGTGTATTAATGCAGGTGTCACGGGTGAACACTGTAGTGTATTACTGCAGGTGTCACGGGTGAACACTGTAGTGTATTACTGCAGGTGTCCACGGTGAACACTGTAGTGTATTACTGCAGGTGTCACGGCAGGTGAACACTGTAGTGTATTACTGCAGGTGTCACGGGTGAACACCTGTAGTGTATTACTGCAGGTGTCACAGGTGAACACTGTAGTGTATTACTGCAGGTGTCACAGGTGAACACTGTAGTGTATTACTGCAGGTGTCACAGGTGAACACTGTAGTGTATTACTGCAGGTGTCACAGGTGAACACTGTAGTGTATTACTGCAGGTGTCACAGGTGAACACTGTAGTGTATTACTGCAGGTGTCACAGGTGAACACTGTAGTGTATTACTGCAGGTGTCACAGGTGAACACTGTAGTGTATTACTGCAGGTGTCACAGGTGAACACTGTAGTGTATTACTGCAGGTGTCACAGGTGAACACCTGTTAGTGTATTACTGCAGGTGTTCACAGGTGAACACTGTAGTGTATTACTGCAGGTGTCACAGGTGAACACTGTAGTGTATTACTGCAGGTGT
>NC_091191.1:25678221-25842929 GCF_040958095.1 Procambarus clarkii | reverse complement strand
GGTAGCGGCGAAATTCGCACGATTTTTGGCCGCTAGCGGTGAAATTCGCACTATTTTTGGCCGCTAGCGGCAAAAATAGCCCGATTTTTGGCCGCTAGCGTCGAAAATCGACGATTTTTGGCCCCTAGCGGCGAAAATTGCGTGGTGTTTGGCCGCTAGCGGCGAAAATCGCGCGGTTTTTGGCTTCGAGCGGCGAAAATCGCGCGATTTTTGCCCGCCAGCTGCAAAAATCGCATGGTTTTTGGCCGCTAGGTTCGAAAATAGCGCGGTTTTCGGCCGGTAGCGGCGAAATTCGCACGATTTTTGGCCGGTAGCGGCGAAATTCGCACGATTTTTGGCCGCTAGCTGCGAAAATCGCACGGTTTTTGGCCGGTAGCGGCGAAAATCGTGCGATTTTTGCTCGCCAGCTGCGAAAATCGCATTGTTTTTGGCCGCTAGCGGCGAAAATCGCGCGGTTTTTGGTCGCTAGCGGCGAAAATCGCGCGATTTTTGGCCGGTAGCGGCGAAATTCGCACGATTTTTGGCCGCTAGCGGCGAAACTCGCACGATTTTTGGCTGCTAGCAGCGAAATTCGCACGATTTTGGGCGCTAGGGGTGAAAATCGTCGATTTTTGGCTGCTAGCGGCAAAAATAGCCCGATTTTTGGCCGGTAGCGGCGAAAATCGTGCGATTTTGGCCGGTGGGTCGAAATTCGCACGATTTTTGGCCGCTAGCTGCGAAAATCGCACGGTTTTTGGCCGGTAGCGGCGAAAATCGTGCGATTTTTGCTCGCCAGCTGCGAAAATCGCATTGTTTTTGGCCGCTAGCGGCGAAAATCGCGCGGTTTTTGGCCGGTAGCGGCGAAATTCGCACGATTTTTGGCCGCTAGCGGCGAAACTCGCACGATTTTTGGCTGCTAGCAGCGAAATTCGCACGATTTTTGGCGCTAGGGGTGAAAATCGTCGATTTTTGGCCGCTAGCGGCAAAAATAGCCCGATTTTTGGCCGGTAGCGGCGAAAATCGCGCGATTTTGGCCGGTAGCGGCGAAATTCGCACGATTTTTGGCCGCTAGCTGCGAAAATCGCACGGTTTTTGGCCGGTAGCGGCGAAAATCGTGCGATTTTTGCTCGCCAGCTGCGAAAATCGCATTGTTTTTGGCCGCTAGCCGCGAAAATCGCGCGGTTTTTGGCCGCTAGCGGCGAAAATCGCGCGATTTTTGGCCGGTAGCGGCGAAATTCGCACGATTTTTAGCCGCTAGCGGCGAAACTCGCACGATTTTTGCCTGCTAGCAGCGAAATTCGCACGATTTTTGGCGCTAGGGGGTGAAAATCGTCGATTTTTGGCCGCTAGCGGCAAAAGTAGCCCGATTTTTGGCCGGTAGCGGCGAAAATCGCGCGATTTTGGCCGGTAGCGGCGAAATTCGCACGATTTTTGGCCGCTAGCGGTGAAATTCGCACTATTTTTGGCCGCTAGTAGCCAAAATCGCCGATTTTTTGGCCGCTAGCTGCAAAAATAGCCCGAATTTTGGCCGTTAGCGGCGAAAATTGCGCGGTTTTTGGCCGGTAGCGGCGAAATTCGCACGATTTTTGGCCGCTAGCGGCGAAATTCGCACGATTTTTGGCCGCTAGCAGCGAAATTCGCACGATTTTTGGCCGCTAGGGGCGAAAATAGTCGATTTTTGGCCGCTAGCGGCAAAAATAGCCCGATTTTGGCCGCGAGAATTGCGCGCTTTTTGGCCGCTAGCGGCGAAAATCGCGCGGTTTTTGGCCGCTAGCAGCGAAAATCGCGCGATTTTTAGCCGCTAGCGGCAAAAATACCCCGATTTTTGGCCGCTAGCGGCGAAAATTGCGCGGTTTTTGGCCGCTAGCGGCGAAAATCACGCGATTTTGGCAGCTAGCGGCCAAAAATCGGGCTATTTTTGCCGCTAGCGGCGAAAATTGCGCGTTTTTTGGCCGCTAGCGGCGAAATTCGCACGATTTTTGGCCGCTAGGGGCGAAATTCGCCGATTTTTGGCCGCTAGCGGCAAAAATAGCCCCATTTTTGGCCGCTAGCGGCGAAAATTGCGCGTTTTTTGTCCGCTAGCGGCGAAAATCGCGCGATTTTTGCCCGCTAGCTGCGAAAATCGCACGGTTTTTGGCCGATAGCGGCGAAAATCGTGCGATTTTTGCTCGCCAGCTGCGAAAATCGCATTGTTTTTGGAGCTAGCGGCGAAAATCGCGCGGTTTTTGGCCGCTAGCAGCGAAAATCGCGCGATTTTTGGCCGGTAGCGGCGAAATTCGCACGATTTTTGCCCACCAGCTGCGAAAATCGCACGGTTTTTGGCCGGTAGCGGCGAAAATCTCGCGATTTTGGCCGGTAGCGGCGAAATTCGCACGATTTTTGGCCACTAGCGGCGAAAATCGCTCAATTTTTGGCCGCTAGCAGCGAAATTCGCGCGATTTTTGGCCGCTAGGGGTGAAAATCGTCGATTTTTGGCGGCTAGCGGCAAAAATAGCCCGATTTTTGGCCGGTAGCGGCGAAAATCGCGCGATTTTGGCCGGTAGCGGCGAAATTCGCACGATTTTTGGCCGCTAGCGGTGAAATTCGCACTATTTTTGGCCGCTAGTGGCCAAATTTGCCGAATTTTTGGCCGCTAGCTGCAAAAATAGCCCGAATTTTGGCCGTTAGCGGCGAAAATTGTGCGGTTTTTGGCCGGTAGCGGCGAAATTCGCACGATTTTTGGCCGCTAGCGGCGAAAGTCGCACGATTTTTGGCCGCTAGCAGCGAAATTCGCACGATTTTTGGCCGCTAGGGGCGAAAATCGTCGTTTTTTTGGCCGCTAGCGGCAAAAATAGCCCGATTTTTGGCCGCTAGCGGCGAAAATTGCGCGGTTTTTGGCCGCTAGCTGCGAAAATCGCGCGGTTTCTGGGCTCTAGCGGCGAAAATCGCGCGATTTTTGCCCGCCAGCTGCGAAAATCGCACGGTTTTTGGCCGGTAGCGGCGAAAATCGCGCGATTTTGCCCTCTAGCGGCCAAAAATCGGGCTATTTTTGCCGCTAGCGGCGAAAGTTGCGCGGTTTTTGGCCGGTAGCGGCAAAAATAGCCCGATTTTTGGCCGCTAGCGGCGAAAATTTCGCGGTTTTTGGCCACTAGCGGCAAAAATCGCGCGGTTTTTGGCCGGTAGCGGCGAAAATCGTGCGATTTTTGCTCGCCAGCTGCGAAAATCGCATTGTTTTTGGCCGCTAGCGGCGAAAATCGCACGATTTTTGGCCGCTAGCAGCGAAATTCGCACGATTTTTGCCCGCTAGGGTCGAAAATCGTTGATTTTTGACCGCTAGCGGCAAAAATAGCACGATTTTTGGCCGCTAGCGGCGAAAATTGCGCGGTTTTTGGCCGGTAGCGGCGAAAATCGCGCGATTTTTGGCAGGTAGCGGTGAAAATCGCGCGATTTTGTCCGGTAGCGGCGAAATTCACACGATTTTTGGCCGCTAGCGGCGAAATTCGCACGATTTTTGGCCGCTAGCAGCGAAATTCGCACTATTTTTGGCCGCTAGGGGCGAAAATTGCGCGGTTTTTGGCCGCTAGCGGCGAAAATCGCGCGATTTTTGGCCGGTAGCGGCAAAAATACCCCGATTTTTGGCCGCTAGCGGCGAAAATTGCGCGGTTTTTGGCCGCTAGCGGCGAATATCACGCGATTTTGGCAGCTAGCGGCCAAAAATCGGGCTATTTTGGCCGCTAGCGGCGAAAATTGCGCGTTTTTTGGCCGCTAGCGGCGAAATTCGCACGATTTTTGGCCGCTAGGGGCGAAATTCGCCGATTTTTGGCCGCTAGCGGCAAAAATAGCCCCATTTTTGGCCGTTAGCGGCGAAAATTGCGCGGTTTTTGTCCGCTAGCGGCGAAAATCGCGCGATTTTTTCCCGCTAGCTGCGAAAATCGCACGGTTTTTGGCCGATAGCGGCGAAAATCGTGCGATTTTTGCTCGCCAGCTGCGAAAATCGCATTGTTTTTGGCCGCTAGCGGCGAAAATCGCGCGGTTTTTGGCCGCTAGCGGCGAAAATCGCGCGATTTTTGGCCGGTAGCGGCGAAATTCGCACGATTTTTGCCCACCAGCTGCGAAAATCGCACGGTTTTTGGCCGGTAGCGGCGAAAATCGCGCGATTTTGGCCGGTAGCGGCGAAATTCGCACGATTTTTGGCCGCTAGCGGCGAAAATCGCTCAATTTTTGGCCGCTAGCAGCGAAATTCGCGCGATTTTTGGCCGCTAGGGGTGAAAATCGTCGATTTTTGGCGGCTAGCGGCAAAAATAGCCCGATTTTTGGCCGGTAGCGGCGAAAATCGCGCGATTTTGGCCGGTAGCGGCGAAATTCGCACGATTTTTGGCCGCTAGCGGTGAAATTCGCACTATTTTTGGCCGCTAGTGGCCAAATTTGCCGAATTTTTGGCCGCTAGCTGCAAAAATAGCCCGAATTTTGGCCGTTAGCGGCGAAAATTGTGCGGTTTTTGGCCGGTAGCGGCGAAATTCGCACGATTTTTGGCCGCTAGCGGCGAAAGTCGCACGATTTTTGGCCGCTAGCAGCGAAATTCGCACGATTTTTGGCCGCTAGGGGCGAAAATCGTCGTTTTTTGGCCGCTAGCGGCAAAAATAGCCCGATTTTTGGCCGCTAGCGGCGAAAATTGCGCGGTTTTTGGCCGCTAGCTGCGAAAATCGCGCGGTTTCTGGGCTCTAGCGGCGAAAATCGCGCGATTTTTGCCCGCCAGCTGCGAAAATCGCACGGTTTTTGGCCGGTAGCGGCGAAAATCGCGCGATTTTGCCCTCTAGCGGCCAAAAATCGGTCTATTTTTCCCGCTAGCGGCGAAAGTTGCGCGGTTTTTGGCCGGTAGCGGCAAAAATAGCCCAATTTTTGGCCGCTAGCGGCGAAAATTTCGCGGTTTTTGGCCACTAGCGGCAAAAATCGCGCGGTTTTTGGCCGGTAGCGGCGAAAATCGTGCGATTTTTGCTCGCCAGCTGCGAAAATCGCATTGTTTTTGGCCGCTAGCGGCGAAAATCGCACGATTTTTGGCCGCTAGCAGCGAAATTCGCACGATTTTTGCCCGCTAGGGTCGAAAATCGTTGATTTTTGACCGCTAGCGGCAAAAATAGCACGATTTTTGGCCGCTAGCGGCGAAAATTGCGCGGTTTTTGGCCGGTAGCGGCAAAAATCGCGCGATTTTGGCCGCTAGCGGCCAAAAATCTGGCTATTTTTTCCGCTAGCGGCGAAAATTGCGCGGTTTTTGGCCGGTAGCGGCGAAAATCGCGCGATTTTTGGCAGGTAGCGGTGAAAATCGCGCGATTTTGTCCGGTAGCGGCGAAATTCACACGATTTTTGGCCGCTAGCGGCGAAATTCGCACGATTTTTGGCCGCTAGCAGCGAAATTCGCACTATTTTTGGCCGCTAGGGGCGAAATTCGCCGATTTTTGGCCGCTAGCGGCAAAAATAGCCCCATTTTTGGCCGTTAGCGGCAAAAATTGCGCGGTTTTTGTCCGCTAGCGGCGAAAATCGCGCGATTTTTTCCCGCTAGCTGCGAAAATCGCACGGTTTTAGGCCGATAGCGGCGAAAATCGTGCGTTTTTGCTCGCCAGCTGCGAAAATCGCATTGTTTTTGGCCGCTAGCGGCGAAAATCGCGCGGTTTTTGGCCGCTAGCGGCGAAAATCGCGCGATTTTTGGCCGGTAGCGGCGAAATTCGCACGATTTTTGGCCGGTAGCGGCGAAATTCGCACGATTTTTGGCCGCTAGCGGCGAAAATCGCTCAATTTTTGGCCGCTAGCAGCGAAATTCGCACGATTTTTGGCCGCTAGGGGTGAAAATCGTCGATTTTCAAAATAGCCCGATTTTTGGCCGGTAGCGGCGAAAATCGCGCGATTTTGGCCGGTAGCGGCGAAATTCGCACGATTTTTGGCCGCTAGCGGTGAAATTCGCACTATTTTTGGCCGCTAGTGGCCAAATTTGCCGAATTTTTGGCCGCTAGCTGCAAAAATAGCCCGAATTTTGGCCGTTAGCGGCGAAAATTGTACGGTTATTGGCCGGTAGCGGCGAAATTCGCACGATTTTTGGCCGCTAGCGGCGAAAGTCGCACGATTTTTGGCCGCTAGCAGCGAAATTCGCACGATTTTTGGCCGCTAGGAGCGAAAATCGTCGATTTTTGGCCGCTAGCGGCAAAAATAGCCCGATTTTGGCCGCAAAAATTGCGCGTTTTTTGGCCGCTAGCGGCAAAAATCGCGCGATTTTTGCCCGCCAGCTGCGAAAATCGCACGGTTTTTGGCCGATAGTGGCGAAAATCGCGCGATTTTGGCCACTAGCAGCGAAATTCGCACGATTTTTGGCCGCTAGGGGCGAAAATCGTCGATTTTTGGCCGCTAGCGGCAAAAATATCCCGATTTTTGGCCGCTAGCGACGAAAATTGCCCGGTTTTTGGCCGCTACCGGCCAAAATCGCGCGATTTTTGCCGCTAGCGGCCAAAAATCGGGCTATTTTTGCCGCTAGTGGCGAAAATTGCGCGGTTTTTGGCCGGTAGCGGCGAAATTCGCACGAGTTTTGGCCACCAGCTGCGAAAATCGCACGGTTTTTGGCCGGTAGCGGCGAAAATCGCGCGATTTTGACCGGTAGCGGCGAAATTCGCACGATTTTTGGCCGCTAGCGGCGAAATTCGCACGATTTTTGGCCGCTAGCTGCGAAAATCGCACGGTTTTTGGCCGGTAGCGGCGAAAATCGTGCGATTTTTGCTCGCCAGCTGCGAAAATCGCATTGTTTTTGGCCGCTAGCGGCGAAAATCGCGCGGTTTTTGGCCGCTAGCGGCGAAAATCGCGCGATTTGTGGCCGGTAGCGGCGAAATTCGCACGATTTTTGGCCGCTAGCGGCGAAACTCGCACGATTATTGGCTGCTAGCAGCGAAATTCGCACGATTTTTGGCGCTAGGGGTGAAAATCGATTTTTTGGCGGGTTTTGGCCGGTAGCGGCGAAATTCGCACGAGTTTTGGCCACCAGCTGCGAAAATCGCACGGTTTTTGGCCGGTAGCGGCGAAAATCGCGCGATTTTGACCGGTAGCGGCGAAATTCGCACGATTTTTGGCCGCTAGCGGCGAAATTCGCACGATTTTTGGCCGCTAGCGGCGAAACTCGCATGATTTTTGGCTGCTAGCAGCGAAAATCGCACGGTTTTTGGCCGGTAGCGGCGAAAATCGTGCGATTTTTGCTCGCCAGCTGCGAAAATCGCATTGTTTTTGGCCGCTAGCGGCGAAAATCGCGCGGTTTTTGGCCGCTAGCGGCAAAAATAGCCCGATTTTTGGCCGGTAGCGGCGAAAATCGCGCGATTTTGGCCGGTAGCGGCGAAATTCGCACGATTTTTGGCCGCTAGCTGCGAAAATCGCACGGTTTTTGGCCGGTAGCGGCGAAAATCGTGCGATTTTTGCTCGCCAGCTGCGAAAATCGCATTGTTTTTGGCCGCTAGCGGCGAAAATCGCGCGGTTTTTGGCCGCTAGCGGCGAAAATCACGCGATTTTGGGCCGGTAGCGGCGAAATTTGCACGATTTTTGGCCGCTAGCGGCGAAATTCGCACGATTTTTGGCGCTAGGGGGTGAAAATCGTCGATTTTTGGCCGGTAGCGGCGAAAATCGCGCGATTTTGGCTGGTAGCGGCGAAATTCGCACGATTTTTGGCCACTAGCGGTGAAATTCGCACTATTTTTGGCCGCTAGTGGCCAAAATCGCCGATTTTTTGGCCGCTAGCTGCAAAAATAGCCCGCATTTTGGCCGTTAGCGGCGAAAATTGCGCGGTTTTTGGCCGGTAGCGGCGAAATTCGCACGATTTTTGGCCGCTAGCGGCGAAATTCGCAAGATTTTTGGCCGCTAGCAGCGAAATTCGCACGATTTTTGGCCGCTAGGGGCGAAAATAGTCGATTTTTGGCGGCTAGCGGCAAAAATAGCCCGATTTTGGCCGCAAGAATTGCGCGGTTTTTGGCCGCTAGCGGCAAAAATCGCGCGATTTTTGCCCGCCAGCTGCGAAAATCGCACGGTTTTTGGCCGATAGTGGCGAAAATCGCGCGATTTTGGCCGCTAGCAGCGAAATTCGCACGATTTTTGGCCGCTAGGGGCGAAAATCGTCGATTTTTGGCCGCTAGCGGCAAAAATAGCCCGATTTTTGGCCGCTAGCGACGAAAATTGCCCGGTTTTTGGCCGCTAGTGGCGAAAATCGCGCGATTTTTGCCGCTAGCGGCCAAAAATCGGCCTATTTTTGCCGCTAGTGGCGAAAATTGCGCGGTTTTTGGCCGGTAGCGGCGAAATTCGCACGAGTTTTGGCCACCAGCTGCGAAAATCGCACGGTTTTTGGCCGGTAGCGGCGAAAATCGCGCGATTTTGACCGGTAGCGGCGAAATTCGCACGATTTTTGGCCGCTAGCGGCGAAATTCGCACGATTTTTGGCCGCTAGGGGTGAAAATCATCGATTTTTGGCCGCTAGCGGCAAAAATAGCCCGATTTTTGGCTGCTAGCGGCGAAAATCGCGCGATTTTTGGCCCGTAGCGGCGAAAATCGCGCGATTTTGGCCGGTAGCGGCGAAATTCGCACGATTTTTGGCCGGTAGCGGCGAAATTCGCACGATTTTTGGCCGCTAGCTGCGAAAATCGCACGGTTTTTGGCCGGTAGCGGCGAAAATCGTGCGATTTTTGCTCGCCAGCTGCGAAAATCGCATTGTTTTTGGCCGCTAGCGGCGAAAATCGCGCGGTTTTTGGCCGCTAGCGGCGAAAATCGCGCGATTTGTGGCCGGTAGCGGCGAAATTCGCACGATTTTTGGCCGCTAGCGGCGAAACTCGCACGATTATTGGCTGCTAGCAGCGAAATTCGCACGATTTTTGGCGCTAGGGGTGAAAATCGATTTTTTGGCGGGTTTTGGCCGGTAGCGGCGAAATTCGCACGAGTTTTGGCCACCAGCTGCGAAAATCGCACGGTTTTTGGCCGGTAGCGGCGAAAATCGCGCGATTCTGACCGGTAGCGGCGAAATTCGCACGATTTTTGGCCGCTAGCGGCGAAACTCGCACGATTTTTGGCTGCTAGCAGCGAAATTCGCACGATTTTTGGCGCTAGGGGTGAAAATCGTCGATTTTTGGCCGCTAGCGGCAAAAATAGCCCGATTTTTGGCCGGTAGCGGCGAAAATCGCGCGATTTTGGCCGGTAGCGGCGAAATTCGCACGATTTTTGGCCGCTAGCTGCGAAAATCGCACGGTTTTTGGCCGGTAGCGGCGAAAATCGTGCGATTTTTGCTCGCCAGCTGCGAAAATCGCATTGTTTTTGGCCGCTAGCGGCGAAAATCGCGCGGTTTTTGGCCGCTAGCGGCGAAAATCACGCGATTTTTGGCCGGTAGCGGCGAAATTCGCACGATTTTTGGCCGCTAGCGGCGAAATTCGCACGATTTTTGGCGCTAGGGGGTGAAAATCGTCGATTTTTGGCCGGTAGCGGCGAAAATCGCGCGATTTTGGCTGGTAGCGGCGAAATTCGCACGATTTTTGGCCACTAGCGGTGAAATTCGCACTATTTTTGGCCGCTAGTGGCCAAAATCGCCGATTTTTTGGCCGCTAGCTGCAAAAATAGCCCGCATTTTGGCCGTTAGCGGCGAAAATTGCGCGGTTTTTGGCCGGTAGCGGCGAAATTCGCACGATTTTTGGCCGCTAGCGGCGAAATTCGCACGATTTTTGGCCGCTAGCAGCGAAATTCGCACGATTTTTGGCCGCTAGGGGCGAAAATAGTCGATTTTTGGCCGCTAGCGGCAAAAATAGCCCGATTTTGGCCGCAAGAATTGCGCGGTTTTTGGCCGCTAGCGGCAAAAATCGCGCGGTTTTTGGCCGGTAGCGGCGAAAATCGCGCGATTTTGGCCGCTAGCGGCGAAATTCGCACGATTTTTGGCCGCTAGCAGCGAAATTCGCACGATTTTTGGCCGCTAGGGGCGAAAATCGTCGTTTTTTGGCCGCTAGCGGCAAAAATAGCCCGATTTTTGGCCGCTAGCGGCGAAAATCGACGATTTTTGGCCCCTAGCGGCGAAAATTGCGCGGTGTTTGGCCGCTAGCGGCGAAAATCGCGCGGTTTTTGGCTTCGAGCGGCGAAAATCGCGCGATTTTTGCCCGCCAGCTGCAAAAATCGCATGGTTTTTGGCCGCTAGGTTCGAAAATAGCGCGGTTTTCGGCCGTTAGCGGCAAAAATCGCCCGATTATTGGCCGCTAGCGGCGAAAATCGCGCGATTTTTTCCGCTAGCGGCCAAAAATCGGGCTATTTTTGCTGCTAGCGGCGAAAATTGCACGGTTTTTGGCCGGTAACGGCGAAATTCGCACGAGTTTTGGCTGCTAGCGGCCAAAAACGATGCGATTTTCGCAGCTGGCGGGCAAAAATCGCGATTTTCCCTGCTACCGGCCAAAAATAGCGCGATTTTCGCCGCTAGCGGCCAAAAACCGTGCGATTTTCGCCGCTAGCGGCCAATAATCGGGCGATTTTTGCCGCTAACGGCCGAAAACCGCGCTATTTTCGACGCTAGCGACTAGAAACCATGCGATTTTTGCAGCTGGCGGGCAAAAATCGCGCGAATTTCGCCGCTACCGGCAAAAAATAGCGCGATTTTCGCTGCTAGCGGCCAAAAAAGGGGCTAATTTCGCCGCTAGCGGCCAAAAATAGGGCGATTTTCGGCGCTAGCGGGGGTAAAAATCGTGCAAATTTCGCCGCTAGCGGCCAAAAATCGTGCGAATTTCGCCGCTAGCGGCCAAAAATTGAGCGATTTTCGCCGCTAGCGGCCAGAAACTATGCGATTTTTGCAGCTGGTGGGCAAAAATAGCGCGATTTTCGCTGCTACCGGCCAAAAATACCGCGATTTTCGCCGCTAGCGGCCAAAATTCGGGCGATTTTTGCCGCTAACGGCCGAAAACCGCGCTATTTTCGAAGCTAGCTGCCAGAAACAATGCGATTTTTGCAGCTGGCGGGCAAAAACCGCGCGAATATCGCCGCTACCGGCCAAAAATCGACCGATTTTCGCCGCTAGCGGCCAAAAAAGGGGCTATTTTCGCCGCTAGCGGCCAAAAATGGGGCGATTTTCGCCGCTAGCGGCCAAAAATCGTGCAAATTTCGCCGTTAGCGGCCAAAAATCGTGCGAATTTCACCGCTAGCGGCCAGAAACTATGCGATTTTTGCAGCTGGCGGGCAAAAATAGCGCGATTTTCGCCGCTACCAGCCAAAAATCGCGCGATTTTCGCCGCTAGCGGCCAAAAACCATGCGATTTTCGCAGCTGGCGGGCAAAAATCGCGATTTTCGCCACTACCGGCCAAAAATCGGGCGATTTTTGCCGCTAACGGCCGAAACCGCGCTATTTTCGAAGCTAGTAGCCAAAAACCGTGCGATTTTCGCCGCTAGCGGCCAAAAACCATGCGATTTTCGGAGCTGGCGGGCAAAAATCGCGATTTTCGCTGCTACCGGCTAAAAATAGCGCTATTTTCGCCGCTAGCGGCCAAAAACCGTGCGATTTTCGCCGCTAGCGGCCAATAATCGGGCGATTTTTGCCGCTAACGGCCGAAACCGCGCTATTTTCGAAGCTAGCGGCCAAAAACCGTGCGATTTTCGCCGCTAGCGGCCAAAAAC
Organism: Procambarus clarkii; assembly: GCF_040958095.1. NCBI lineage: Eukaryota > Metazoa > Arthropoda > Malacostraca > Decapoda > Cambaridae > Procambarus > Procambarus clarkii. The sequence continues at coordinate 25,831,327 of NC_091191.1, read as the reverse complement.
CATGCGATTTTCGCAGCTGGCGGGCAAAAATCGCTATTTTCGCCGCTACCGGCCAAAAACAGCGCGATTTTCGCCGCTAGCGGCCAAAAATGGGGCTATTTTCGAAGCACGCGGCCAAAAATGGGGCGATTTTCGCCGCTAGCGGCCAAAAATCGGACGATTTTTGCTGCTAACGGCCGAAAACTGCGCTATTTTCGAAGCTAGCGGCCAAAAACCGTGCGATTTTCACAGCTGGCGGGCAAAAATTGCGATTTTCGCCGCTAGCGGCCAAAAACCGTGCGATTTTCGCCGCTAGCGGCCAAAAATCGTGCACATTTCGCCGCTAGCGGCCAAAAATCGCGCGAATTTCGCCGCTTGCGGCCAGAAACTATGCAATTTTTGCAGCTGGCAAATACCACTATGAACTGTTAATAATACACTGTTGTTGGGAAAATAAAGAAAAGTTAACACTATCAATGTTTTTTATTTTTCTACAAAGGCAAAAGATTTCCCAAAACACTGATGGCTGGGCAAAATTAACACAAAAGGGAGTTACCAAGCCAACTAACAACTAATTTGTTATTCCTGGATGACTCGATCACTAATTTTGATAGCTTAAAGTCACACCACCCCCAGCCCCAGGGTGTGGCCAGCCACACCTCTCCAGCCTAAACACGTCTATATAAACGCCTGTCTAGTCATTAAGTGGCTACGGGCTCACCATAGCCCGTGCTACATGGACACTTCGTTCTGAGTAGCTAAATCTGAAACAACAACAACATTAAGTCTCTCGACGGACTACAGCCCCTCTCCTGTGCCAAGTAAGTCCACTACGGGCTCACCATAGCCCGTGCTACTTGGAACTTTTTGTTCCAAGTAGCGAATCTTAAACAAGAACAACATTAAGTCTCACTACCAGTAGGACACCATCGCACATGCAGGTGTGATCGGTTTCACCATCTCTCTCAGGTCAACTATTATATCATGTACACCTTGATGCCCTCACAGAGCGCTCCCTCTCCCAAAGCTTTCAACACTGATGGTTTTCTACATTAATAGTGCTGCCTGAAGTGAAGTTGTCGTGACAACAGTTGACTGCTCTTCTTGAGTGAGGAAACTTCCCGTGTAAATAACTGAACCTTCACTCTCCAAACATATATTTGTCATATTTGTTATGTGCAAATACTTTTTGCACTTAAGCTAACGCATGTATCCAGAGATGACACACAAATACGTGACCATCATTCAATTTTGCACTCAACTTAGGACATTACTGTAACATGCTTCTGTCCGAAGCTAGGCAAGGATTTAATAAAATCATCAATGATGGACTAAAAGTATCTCCTATGGATATACCATCCCATATTTGCCTCCGAATGCACGGTGGAACTGATACATATGCTAGAGACAGGGAGTTTGTTACCACCCAGGACTGCCTTTGAGCAGCCTGAAGGCGAAAACAAACATACAGAGAACTCCAAGAAAATTAAACTAAGACCATTGACAAAGTAAAATCTACAATTATTCCATCTGTTCACAATATTACTCTGCAGGAAGAACCACATAGTTATAGGCCTAGCAATCATATCAGCAGACGACTAGACTTAACTGTTGATAGACTTAGGCCTATCTACCTGCCTGATGGGGTTCTGAGAGTTATTCTACTCCCCAAGAAATAACTACTTGGCTACAAAAAATAACTGACCACATAACAAGAATGCACTCGGGAATGGGGTTAAATGAGTTCATAAGGTTTGGTTGATGAAGATTAAGCCACCCAAGAGGTGGCACGGGCATGAATAGCCCCTAAGTTCATAAAGCACTTTGCACGCTTTTGTAGTCTGGTGATATAGCCCTCAGCTTTGTGGTTTACTGAACGTTTGTCCAGTTTTCGGCGTGAAGCCATTGAGTACATCTAGACAACACATGAACTTTCAAGCTAAACTTTCTTATATGCTCCACTCACTTGAGGTCTATAGAAGAAGAACGAAATCTGATTATGTATTTTGCTTCTACAAGTACCAAACTCCATCAAAATATTAAATATGTACCCAACTTAATTAATTATTAATCAACCAATTACTCCATGGGATAAATGAGATCTATCAGTGGATTTTGTAAATGAGCCCAAGAAAGATAGTGTGCACTCTACATTATTAAAACAGTTAACACTCAAAAGCATCACTGAAAGTACTCGGAGTATGGGTAACGATGTGTATCAGTGCTATACCGACGGCTCTGTAGAAGAACGTGCACCATGTACCAGATGTGCATGCAATATATTTGAACAATCTTCTCTCGTACATACAGCAATGAAGCGCATCAATGACTGGGCAAGTACAACTCAAACCGAACTTGCAGGCATATACCTTGCCACTGATTTTTTAAAAGACAAACCCAGTGGACTTACATACTGTGACTCGCATCCTGGCATTGAACGCACATAGTAGTGACACACAGAAAATAGTCAGTGATATTCGAATGAATGTTTTACCCGCTAAAGAAAACAGATTTGAAATTAAATTCCTATTGATACCATCACATGTTGGCATCTCAAGGCATGACACTGTTGATATGCTTGCAAAGACAGCCTGCAGAAAACCAGTGCTAGAAATTGATATGGGTGTTTCATTAGCAGTGACAAAGATCATACTTATACAAATATCTAATGAAGATCTCACACACCTAACAAATTACAAAACACCGGAAAGTTGTAGCATTAACTATTATGATAGATATCGTGAGGAGACATTCACATATGCGACTAATACAACAAGAACCCGACAATGTGATGTTATAGTGGCAAGAATACGCCTGGGATATAGACGTATCTGGCAGCTTTCTCAAAACCCAAATGTCGAGTACACAATGTGTCAACTTTGTGAAAGAAAACATTCACTCTCTTGAACATTATATTGTAGAATGTCCCATATTGACTGACTTTCCCCCTCCTGGGCTAAGGTATGCTGAACTCTGTAATTACTATATGAGTACTGGAACACTTGATGATATATTGGACTTGTATCCAAGCTTGACCATGTAATGTATCAATTATACAATGTATGTAGGTGATGTAACTATATAACCTGAGCTTGTAAATGCACCTTCATCACCTTCAGTGATTTTAGTGCTTAATTGCACACTAGTTTCTCTATCAGCTATCTCACCCTCTCAGAGTAAAAGAGACAAATGTATGTGAATGCATGTGTGTGTGTATATATGTATGTATACACGTATGTATACACGTATGTATATATGTATGTATACACGTATGTATACACGTATGTATATATGTATGTAGTCACCTAGTTGTGTTTGCGGGGGTTGAACTCTGGCTCTTTGGTCCCGCCTCTCAACTGTCAATCAACAGGTGTACAGATTCCTGAGCCTATTCGGCTCTAATCATATCTACACTTGAAACTGTGTATGGAGTCAGCCTTCACCACATCACTTCCTAATGCATTCCATTTCTCAACCACTCTCACACTAAATAAGTTCTTTCTAATATCACGAGGCAGTATATGTGTGTATGTATATGTATGTGTATAAAGTACATATGGATGATCAGAATTACATTTCACCTTTGTAAATGCACATTAATGACACTATCTAAAAGACACATCGAACACTTTATCTAGGGCATACGTAAATCTGTGTATCTATGTATTTACATATGTAGGTTAGCTTAGCATTTTAAAAGCACTGAATCGCCTTCTGTGGTTGATTGTTCAATAAACCCTTGAACTATATGTTTAACACATCTCTAACCCTGTCCATGGAGGACAGAAGAAAATGTATATATGCTCCTTAGCATTGTAAATGTGTGGCCACGTCTGTGGTACAACAACAAAAATACTTCCACCACTAACACCACCTGCCCCCTGACAACAACTTCTACCACCTGCCCCCTGACAACAACTTCTACCACCTGCCCCCTGACAACAACTTCTACCACCTGCCCCCCTGACACTAAACCCCAACTATTGACAACATTTGCTCCCTGACTCCAACCATAAAAAGTGACACCAACTGCCTCCCCTGACACCATTTTATCATCCTTCAACCATTTCTCCATGGAAACAATGGGCAAGCAAAATAAAACACTGTACAACTCTTTACACTTTGGCGAAACATGGTTGATGACACCCACTTCCGACGCTCAGTCTCGGTGACTGCTTGAACGAACAATCCTCCCTTACTCGAACATCACTATGTTTCACTTAACATTTAATACTGAATGCAATTGGATCGGATAATCTGCAAACTCGTTACAGCGGGGTTCATTAGCGTGAGGATGCACTGTACTTAAAACAGTAACGATCTTGCCACTTCACAAAGGAGGTAGTAAAACTGATGCAAAAAATTATAGACCAATAGCTCATCATAAAAATCTTTGAAAACGAATGGTAAGATCACAAAACACATGAAATCACAGTGTCTACATATCCCTGGTCAACATGTAGGCAAGTGGTGTTTGTTTTTGCATATTAAACCCCCCAAATTTGCTACATATACCATGGCCAACAGAACAGGGCACTCCTGCCTCTCACAATTGCTGGACTATGGCATGGCCTCAGATGCCTTGGAAGACAAGCAAAATGCTGATGCAATATAAACACATTTTGCAAAAGCCTTCAACACATGTAACCATGGTATTATTGCAAACAAAATTCACACAAAAGGAATTAATGGCAAAGTAACCCCGTATCAACCTACCCTGGTTTGGCGACCTGGAGAAGCAACCCCAGACTGACAACCAGAGCGCAACTCCACAGTCTCCTGAGACTGATGGATGTCTAATACTACTACTACTACCTCCTTCATACAGAGGACCACTTGGTTTGGGAACCCCTTGGGATAACATCTGTCGGTAATCGTGTAAGTTCGTAAACGAGAAATATAGGACAAAAATAAGCGACAAATGATAGAACCAAAATAGAGAAAATTCAAAAACAATCTAGTGGGTTCCACCTGTTATGTTGATGATCAATATTGATGAAGAATAGTTATTTACATGGAAGAGGTGGTGGTGGATGTTGTTGGTGTTGGTTTGGCTCAAGTGGAGAATAATGGTGATGAGGTAACCTCAGATGTTGAAGCATTTGGGTCAACATGTGATGAGTCAGGTGCAGGTTGGCGATGCAAACTTTCTTGAAGGCCTTTGCAAAAGACTCTTTAATTAACATTTGTTTCATTCCCTTTGATCTTTTTTTAAAAAACTTCATTTACAAATTGTACTGGCTCATCATGTCCTTAGTTTCGAACTCACTGTAACTTGTGTCCATAAATGCCAGAATGCCTTCAAAATGTTACTGGCGGGCAGGCTGGCTAGCAGGTGGGGGGGGGCTGGTTGGCTACCAGGCAGATGGGTGGGCAAGTCAAGCCTGGCCCAAGGCCAGGCTTGACTTGTGAAAGCTTGGTCCAACAAGCTGTTGCTTGGAGCTGCCCACAGGCGCCACATATCCACCACATCCTGGTTGATCCAGCACGTCTTGAAGAAAACTATCTAGTTTACTCTTGAAGAAGTCCACGGTTCTTCCGGCAATATTTCTTATACTTGCTGGAAGGATGTTGAACAACTGTGGACCTCTGATGTTTATACAGTGTTCTCTGATTGTGCCTATGGCACCCCTGCTCTTCACTGGTTCTATTCTGCATTTTCTTCCATATTGTTCACTCCAGTATATTGTTATTTTACTGTGTAGATTTGGGCCTTTACGAAGTACTAGGGAGATGGATCTTTAACTTGTTAACAAACAGAACCCAGAGTGTAATAGTGAACAAAGTAAAATCTAAGTCATCCATTGTGAAAAGCTCAGCTCCCCTTTTTTGTGTTCCCTGTGTCCCCAAGGTATTGTGCTTGTTCGTCTACTTTTCCCCTCTTCCTCATATCAGACATAGACAAGGATACAAATTATAGTACTGTATCATCCTTTGCAGATGACACTAGATTTTTCATGAGTAGACAGACAGAGAACAGGATAAAGCAAACATCCTTGTTAATCTGATCTTAATTAATGGGCAACAGAAAATAACATGATGTTCAATGAGGATAGGTTCTAATTACTGCGCTATGTAAACAACAAAAACATCAAAGCACAAACCACAAAAAACACTGTGAAACCACACTATTGAAGAAAAGCCAATGTAAAAGATTTAGGAGTAATCATATCAGAAGACCTTACTTTAAAAGAACACAACAAAGTTGCTGTTGGAACTGCAAGAAAAGAGACAGGTTGGATAACAAAAACCTTCCAAACATGAGATGCCATGTCAATGATGAAACATTTCAAGACATAGTCCTTGACATAAACAGATATACTGTATATACTGTTCATACATACAGAGAGTATTTCATCAATTCAGAGTTGATTCAAACTTGGGTTGTTTGGATGTCTGTCTTAAAGACACCTTATAATTCACCCACAGTACCATGTAAAGAATGAAGCTAATTCTCTCAAGATACTATTAAGAGAGAAGTATAGGTTTTAAATTTTACCTCATTCATATTATTCCCCATGGAATCAACACATATAACAGATACAAGATACACAGAACTAGTTTCAATTAAATAGGGCAATTCTTGTCCCCTAACTTCCCTTGTCACTTCAGGGGGGTATAGGGTGTTTATGTAGCTTCAGGGCACCAATTCCCCCAGCCACAGGCCATGGCAAGAAGGCACCCCTAAGCATACCTAATACTCTATCAAAACACAAACTAAAATACACATAAATGGCAGATCTCATCACAACCCACAAGAGTTAAGATGATACTAATAACACACAATAATAACCTGAAAAACAAACAAACATTCAATGGACAATTCTTTGGTATTTGGTTTTTTCTTATATGGGACACGGCACACACAGGAGCCTTTACTACAATTGATCTTTCCTGTCAATATGACACCACTTGTTTCATTGATTACGAATTAAGCCATCCTTGAAGAGTTTCTGCCAATGATGGGTCACATTGAACTCGGCTGCTCTGTGTAGGTGCTCAGGAGTTTCCTGTAACAATAAAGAACATAATACCCTTGTAAAAAACTTCTAAAGATAAACATGCCAATACATAATGGATGACAACATGTTAACTAGATGTGTTTTTGCCACTCTGTGGTGTTAAAAATGTCATGCAGTATACCTGTTAAACTATTGAAATTACTATTTCCAAAACAATGGCTGAATTAATCACTGGTTCAAACCTCAACTTATGTGAATTCCTACTTGATACCTGCTTGATGGGGTTCTTGGAGTTCTTCTACTCCCCAAGGCCACGCTTCATTTGTGAGAGCTTACTCCACCAGGCTGTTGCTTAGTGGCCCGCAGGCCCACATATCCACCACAGCCCGACTCGTCCGACACTTATTGGAGAAAATTATCTAGTTTCCTCTTAAAGATGTCCACGGTTGTTCCGGCAATATTTCTTATACTCGTGGGAGGATGTTGAACAACCTCTGATGTTTATACCGTGTTCTCTGATTGTGCCTCTGGCACCTCTGCTCTTCACTGGTTCCATTCTGCATTTTCTTCCATATCGTTCACTTCAGTATGTTGTTATTTTACTGTGCAGATTTGGGACCTGGCCCTCCAGCATTTTCCATGTGTATATTATTTGATATCTCTCTTGTCTCCTTTCTAGTAAGTACATTTGGAGAGCTTTAAGACGATCCCAATAATTTAGGTGCTTTATCACGTCTATGTATGCTGTATATGTTTTCTGTATTCCCTCCATTTCAGCAATCTCTCCTGCTTTGAAGGGGAAAGTGAGTACAGAGTAATACTCAAGACAGGACAGTACAAGTGATCTGTATAGTACAACCATTGTGATGGGATCCCTGGATTTGAAACTTCTCGTAATCCATCCTACCATTTTTGTGGCTGAAGCAATATTGGCTTAGTTATGCTCCTTAAATGTTACGTCATCAGACATCATTATTCCCAAATCCTTTCCATGTTGCTTTCCTACTAAGGCCAGATTTGATTGTGTTGTGTAATGTATTATGTTTTAGGTCCTCATTTTTACCATACCCGAGTACCTGCAATTTATCACTGTTAAATATCATGTTATTTTCTGTTGCCCAGTCGAAAACTTTATTAATACAGTGGCACCTCGATTAAAGAGCGGCTCTATTTACGAGCATTTCCAGTAATGAGCAAGCCACTCACAGCAAATGTGTCTAACCCTCAAGCAAGCAAGCCACTCACAGCAAATGTGTCTAACCCTGTCCATGGAGGACAGAAGAAAATGTATATATGCTGGTTAGCATTGTAAATGTGTGGCCACGTCTGTGGTAGAAAATAATAAAAAAATAAATAAATAAATAAATAAAAAAAAAAAAAAAAAAAAACAGCAAGTGTGTGTCTATTGACGAGCTTGACCTCTATTAACGAGCAAAACCACATGGTTTTAGCCTTACCAGGTGAGTACAGAACCAACCCTACAACCCCCACACCTCACAACATTAAAAAAGGAGTGTCCCCTGAATGACTCCAGCATGGGCTGGACATGCACATGAGGGGGGCAGGAAGGGTTGAAAAAGGGACACTCACTGGTGTGCGAACGGTCACAGTCGTACAAAAATATACCTAACTAAAGACAGGTATATAAACAACTCCGCATCCAGCGCCCGGCCAAAAGACGCCAGACCGCAGAAACTCACCTGGCGAACGGTGGCACGAACTTGACGACTCAACCGTGCCCAGAAGAACCTGGGAGCACCGCCAGGTGAAGACGCCAGAGCCGGACCCTGCCGGACCCGCAGGAGAGCAGGGAGAGGCGAAGGAGGCGGTCCACACCCATGACAGGGAAAACCACGGTGTCCTCCCCCACAACTGGGAACCAGGACACCCCCGGCGCGAAGGGGCACATACCGCAGCCAGGGAAAAGAACGAGAGGCAAAGCACTGTAGCAAAAAGGGCGCAAAACACCAGCACTAAAACACCGCCCAGACCAAAACAAACTCCACGCCGCATGCGCATAACACGCTGGCCGAACCGCACACCCTCTCTGCGGGAAGGCGCCAGCCAGGACTACTGAACGAGAAAAGTAGCCAAAAGAGGAAGCAGGAACAATAAAACCGGCCAAAGAAGCAAAGAGCCCAAAAAAGAACCCAACCGGGCGACAAGCAGCCCAACCGGGCGACAAGCAGCCCAACCGGGCGACAAGCAGCCCAACCGGGCGACAAGCAGCCCAACCGGGCGACAAGCAGCCCAACCGGGCGACAAGCAGCCCAACAGGGCGACAAGCAGCCCAACCGGGCGACAAGCAGCCCAACCGGGCGACAAGCAGCCCAACCGGGCGACAAGCAGCCCAACCGGGCGACAAGCAGCCCAACCGGGCGACAAGCAGCCCAACCGGGCGACAAGCAGCCCAACCGGGCGACAAGCAGCCCAACCGGGCGACAAGCAGCCCAACAGGGCGACAAGCAGCCCAACAGGGCGACAAGCAGCCCAACAGGGCGACAAGCAGCCCAACAGGGCGACAAGCAGCCCAACAGGGCGACAAGCAGCCCAACAGGGCGACAAGCAGCCCAACAGGGCGACAAGCAGCCCAACAGGGCGACAAGCAGCCCAACAGGGCGACAAGCAGCCCAACAGGGCGACAAGCAGCCCAACAGGGCGACAAGCAGCCCAACAGGGCGACAAGGACGAGGAGCCGACAGACGTTCTAATAATGCAGGAAGTAGCGAAAAACTTCCCGTACCATCGAGAACACAGAAGCCAACACTAGTCCCGAAGGCACACGAAGGCACAGGCGCACCCGAGATCAGAACTCACGCAGAACCCCATCGAACGGGGAAACATGACGAAAACACCGTCCCAAAAAGGGGGGGGAGGAAACATCCACCCACAGGACGGAACCAACCGACTCAAAGGCCAAGGAACCGAGCCCGGGGAGGGGCCGACGCCCAACAGCACGTACGGCGAGTGGGGAGGAAAGACCCCACTCCGCGTAACCACAAGCCCCGCCTAGAGGGGGATAAAAACCCAAACGGGGTCCAACGGGGCCAAGGCCCCCCAAGTCAGCCCCTCCTCAGCCCCGGGAACCTACACGACAGGCCCCGGGGCCAAGCTGTTCCCCCAAAGCCCCGGCCGTACCAGAAAACCGGGGCAGCCGTGAAAACACTAAGGAAGGGAGCCCACTGGCAGACTCATACAACATGGCTGGAGGAACAGGCTTAAATGCCCCCGTCACTACCCCGGAAGGGGAATTCCCCGAGACTGCCAGAGTCTCAACACCACCAAAAACCCAGCCCCGAACCTACAGACGCTAAGGAACCGGATGCAGGCAGGAAGGGTGATCCAGGGGAAAGACAAGGGGGCGTGGATGGAACCGAAGCAACCAACACCCCCAAGTCCCAAAACGAACTACAACGGGGCAGCCCCGGGCCTCCTGGGGAGGAAACCACGAGAACGTTGCCACCACCAAGGCTCAAGTGCAACGCCCATGCTGCCCGCACCCGCTTTGTCAGCACAACTGGGTAACCGAGCCCCAACGAGCAACCAAACTCGCAGGACTCCAGGTCGAAGGTGTCACCGACCCCACAGGCAGCAGACGGAGGCAAAACAGAGAGTCACCCAGAGACAAAGGGTGAGAGCAACCCTTCAAACTCGCTGGAAGCGAGGGGGGGTACTCTGGGGTCACATCCATCGGACCCGCGCGCCCCCAGGGGTTTCCCAGGGTCCCGAGCGTTTACTATAAGAGGACTCGCGCTCAGGTAATCCCAGGCAGGGTACTGCTAACCGGCACCCAAAGCTACCAAACAACTTTCTAAGAGCTGAACCCCCGGGACGTGTACACTCACGGGAACCTAGCAAGGGGTACCACCAGAAAATACTCAGAACACAAGGGACACAAGGGGCAAGGACGAAGGCAGACCCCCCCCCTACCAGGTAGATAAACAAAAAGAAAAAGAAAACCCCGCAAGAGGACAGCGTACCCAAGCGGAACAGAGCCGGCCGCTATGATTGGTAAAGACAAGCTGCACAGTACCCTGCGCCCCACCAGTGCAAAAACTGCCCCTTACTCTAAGGCGAACAAGGGAGACAGAACACCCGAGCACACAAAGAGCGGCCGAAAACCAAGCAGTAAACGGCCAAGCAGGGGCAGGCCCCAAGGAACTTGTGGAAGGTGGCCCCAAGCCCCAAGGGCAGTACTTACAGGGCACCTAGGGAAGGGAACCCTAGGCGCATGCAGCCCGAGTAATGGAGAATCACTCCCGGCTCACGCACCACCTAGAAAACAGACACCACACTCTAGGTACAGTGCTGAAACAACCACTGGAGCTGGAGCACATAACCGTTGCCTATAGCATCAGCCGAAGAACTGATGGGTGCATAGTCGGCGTGGGAGGTCTGGGGCTCCCCCTTCCCCCTCCCGGGGAGGGGGGAGCTGCGCAGACAGCGGCGCGGTGATGTATGACATCATACTAGTTTCCTTGTTTTCTGTTGAAGAGTTCTATCCACTAGTTCGGCTTTAGGTAGCAATTTTCACCAGAATAGGGGTTTGTTTTGGAATGCTTACCTTTCTGGATGCTTGACCCGGTCGATGGCAGACATAGAATGCTTCCAACCACACGGGGGTTTCTATAGGCCATTGCTCCCCTTGCCTCTCTGAGGGGGCCAGGTTCTGGCCGTGGTCCCCAGTAGGCCCTAGAACTCCATACACATGACTGATGCCAAAGTCTGACATTAGCATATCAGCCGGTAAAGCTCCGGGGAGCCGACGGGGCTCCCCCCAGAAAAACTGAGTATCCAGTGTCCTACTTTACTGGTTATTCCCATTGACCTCATTTTGTGTGCTATCACTCCATGGTCACATTTATCAAATGTCTTTGCGAAGTCCGTGTATACCACATCTGCATTCCATTTTTCTTGTCTTCTGTGACATCATATCTCTAATAATTACAGCAATGCGTTTCAATTCTTTTCTATTGGATCACTCCAGAAGCCAAACTGCGAGTTAGAGAGGAAGGTGCACTACAGTTATGCTCTTCCTAGGCACAAATGAACATTTCGCTCAGTTAACCCATTTAAATGAATAATGTGAAATTTTTAACTGGTCTATGATGAACGATGCAATAAGGTAAGTGGAGAAAAGCTTTGCATCCATATGAATTTTGTAAACTCTGGATTACAGAAACATTTTGTGCAATATTTCTTAGAAAGTAACAAATTAAGATTCATTCAGTTCCTATCTCTTTATCTCCCAGTTTCTAAAAGAAAGCAAAAGCATACAATAGTATTGTTTTTATAAATCATGAGTATATTGAAAGCTAGTTGGTTGAGTAACAACATTCGAGTTGATTCTGTGACAAATTAGCTAAGAAATCATACAATAAGAGAATTCAAAGAGTCTTCTGTACTAGCCACATATAAAAATATCAGCAAACACATCATGAATGCTCTTGATGGGATTGCATTATATCTAACTATTACAATATTTTGCTCATGAATAGAGTAGTTTTTATACAAATGTATAGAGAGTATAAGCATGAAAATTGAAGCATTATAGTAGAAAAGAAGGACAATCTGTGGTGCATTGATAGTATTAAAAATTCATTGAATATAATGAATTTTTTATTCTATATTCAAAAATTTATTTTATAAAATTTTAACAAATTTTATCTATATTCAAATAATTCAAATTTTCAAATTTTCAAATTTTCAAATTTTCAAATTTGAAATTCACTATATTCAATGAAAATTTTATCTATATTCAAACAAAAAAAATTCACTGAATATAATGAAACACGCCAGTTTCTAGGCGAGCGCCGGTGGTTCTGTGATGCTACTATGTTGATAAAGTAACAAACTACTAGGTGCCATCAGATCGCATACTTCTTATTAGCCTACCAGGGACTACGAGCCAAAACCTGGCTCCCCTCAAAGAGGCACAGAGAGCAGGGGCACTATGAATATTATTATGTAAAATTCATTCATGTTTGCCACCACCAAGGAAAGGCATCCATTAAGTTAGCAAAACAAAACAGACCACTGATTGGTTTAAAATCATACTGAAGCTTCCAAACAGCCAAAAGAACTTCCCCAACAAAGTAAACAAACCATCTACAATTTGTGACACTAGCGAGAACTTGTTCACCTCACCTCCCTTCCCCCTCATTTGGGGGTAATAGGGAGTCAGACAGGGTCAGCCTGCAGCTCCACCACCAGCTCTTATTATGTAAACCACCCCAATGCCCAGGGGTAGGGAGGGTGTCAGGTAGCCACTGAGGCTCTCCCATAAATTGGCATTTAACACTTATGCGTTTGGGGCGTGCGCGTGCCAGACTACCCCAAGGTGGCCCGGGCGTTTCCTGTGAGTGCAATGCAACACTAAAATGTGTATACTCTTTTCAGTTGTATCGCCTCAATTTTCGTGGCACATCGTTCATTTGGGTATCAAAATGTTCCCAATTGAATTCCCTACAGGGGTATATGCATATAAGGTCCAAAAGCCCCGCGTGCCCGACCTGCAGCAAAGCCAAAAGTCGGACAAGTGTTACCCGTGAGCGAGCACCCATTGGCACACCCGCAACACCTGCTCACAAATGTATTTACTCTTTTCAAGTTTCTCACCTCAATTTTCATTGTACATTATTCATTTTGATATCAAAATGTTCGCAATACAATTCCCTACAGGGGTATATGCATATTAGGTCCAAAAGCCCAGCGTGCCACCCGCAACAAACTCAGAAATCGGCCGAGTGTTACCCATAAGTGCGCAAGACCAATAAAATGTGTGTACTCTACTTCACTTTTGTCACCTCAATTCTCATGCTACATCTTTCATTTTGGTATCAATTTGTTCCCAATAGAATTCTCTAAAGAGATATATACATATAAGGTCTAAAAGCCTGGCATGCCACCTGCAGCAAACCCAGAAAAAGCCAGGAATTACCTGTGAGGGAGCACCCATCTGCACACCCACAACACCCGCACTAAAATGTGTTTTCTCACGTCAAGTATCATGTTATATTGTTCATTTTGATATCAAAATGTTCCCAATAAAATTATCTAAAGGGATATATGCATATAAGGTCAAAAAGCCTGGCATGCCACCCGCAGCAAACCTGAAAATCACCCGAGCGTTACCTGTGAGCGTTACCTGTGAGTGTTACCTGTGAGCGTTACCCATCAATTTTTGTGTTACATCCTTCATTTTGGTATCAATTTGTTCTCAATAGAATTCTCTAAGGGGATATATGTATACAAGATAAAAATAAACAGGCGTGCTACCCACAGCAAACTAGAAACTATGTCGAGCGTTACCCATGAGCAAGCACCCATCCGCACATTCACACTAAAATGAGTATAATCTGCTCATTTTTCTCACTTCAATTTTCCTACTACGTCGTTCATTCTGTTATCAAATGGTTCGCACACTAAAGGCACACATTTTAAGACTAGTCCCATAATGATCGAATAAACAATGAAATTTTTAACAAATATATTATTTTCGGACATCAGGACAGTTCGTTTCGCACTTCCGCAGAGTTAATTGTGTACGTCCCAGACGTTTATGGGTTATCTTGAGATGATTTCGGGGCTTTAGTGTCCCCGCGGCCCGGTCCTCGACCACACCTCCACCCCCAGGAAGCAGGCCGTGACAGCTGACTAACACCCAGGTACCTATTTTACTGCTAGGTAACAGGGGCATAGGGTGAAAGAAACTCTGCCCATTGTTTCTCGCCGGCGCTCGGGATCGACCCCGGGACCACAGGATCACAAGTCCAGCGTGCTGTCCGCTCGGCCGACCGGCTCCCCCAGGGAGCCCAGCGTCCTGGGGGACGAAAGTGTTAATTATATTCAATGCTGGTTTTCTGGGGGAAAGCCCCTTGTGGCTCCCTGAAACTAGCTACCCACGGAGGAGGAAAAACAGGGAATTTACTAGGGAGGAGAGATCAACGCAATTATCAGAAAGAGGAAGAGGCCAATGGCTGTGACACACAACCCAAGGCCACACAAGGCTGCTGAGGACTGCAAACATTCACAAGATACCGGGGCCCCAACACCCTGTTCGACCACAAAATTCCCTCCACCCAAATATCAGCCCAAGACATATTGGCAAAGACCACCGACAGGTCAGCATATATGCGAACATCAAGAGCATGAGGGTAGACTGCAGGCTGGCTAGATTTAATGACACTGTAGATGACCTGAGAAATATGAGCCCTGGAACAGGGAACCACGCAAACCAGATCAACCAAGAAATTTGTTGTCCACTGAAGCACAACCTGTGGCGGTGCAAAGCCACCATCGGACAAAATAAACAATACACCCTGGTCCAATGATCTACGATCACTGGACCAGGGTGATCAGGGACCAGGGTGGACCAGGGACCAGGGGGTCCAGTGATCTATGATCACTGGACCCCCTTCGCAAGCCAACTAACTCATTCTTTGCCAAAAAACCAGTGCTGAATGTAATGAAACGACATTTTCTGAGCGAGCCCAGGAGGCTCCCTGAAGCTATCCGAACTGGTATGTGCTATATTAGTTTCAGGTCATCAATCACTGGAGTCCTTATGCCTATCAGGAACCACGAGCCACAACCTAGTTCCACCAGAGGCACAGGGAGCAATAGCCTATAAGCAATTTACATTTAAAGTATGTCATAATTGCTATTGACCAGGGAGGGTACCCAAAAAGATAGGCAAAACAAAACAAACCACAATCTGTTGAAAATTGTGAC
Source organism: Procambarus clarkii (assembly GCF_040958095.1). Taxonomy (NCBI): domain Eukaryota; kingdom Metazoa; phylum Arthropoda; class Malacostraca; order Decapoda; family Cambaridae; genus Procambarus; species Procambarus clarkii. The sequence continues at coordinate 25,815,653 of NC_091191.1, read as the reverse complement.
CTACGTCCGAACATAGCAAAAGAACTTCCCCAGAAAGAAAACAAACCTTAGGGGGGAGGTTAGGGGGGTGGGGGAGCTCACAGTCCACCACTCCATTTCTTGAAACTGCCGACTGGAGGAAGAGAGGGCATCAGGTAGCTTCCGGGGCTCGCCCAGAATGTGGCGTTTCCCCCAGCCTCCCTCCCCTCTGGTCGGCAGTTTTTCATCGTTCTACAAACTGGGGGGGTGGAGCGGCTGGCTCACCTGAGCAGGCTTCCCCTCCCCCCCATCAGGGGAGGGAGGGTAATAATAAACAGGTGTGCTAGTTGGATGATGATTTGCTTGTTTCATTGTTTTCTTTTGAGGGGAATTCTTTGGCTCTGTTCGGACGAAGGTTGAAATTTTAACCAGTTAGAGGTTTGTAATGGTTCGCCTACCTTTCTGGGTGCCTTTCCCAGTCGATGGCAGACATGACAAACTCTAAATGTAGAGTGCTCATATGGCCATTGCTCCCTGCGCTTCTCTGAGGGGGCCAGATTCTGGCTCGTGGCACCTGGTAGGCACTAGAACTCCAAGGATTGATGGCACCAAACTAATATGGCACATGTCAGTTTGATAGCTTCAGGGAGCCAACGGGGCTCCCCACAGAAAATATGCAGATATAAAATGGTAAGAGGGGACAAGTCTTTGTCTGCCATGAACAGCCACAAAAACAATGCTGGACTGTAAATTCCAGCTCGATGCACCTGCTCGACGACCCTGCTGGGTCGTCGAGCAGGTGCAGAGATTGCACCGCAGTGACGACGTGGCCAGCTGTGAGAGTACATAGGCCTCACATGAGTGGAAGCACCGCCTGGGACCAGACAGTGACGACGTGGCCAGCTGTGAGAGTACATAGGCCTCACATGAGTGGAGGCACCGCCTGGGACCAGACAGTGACGACGTGGCCAGCTGTGAGAGTACATAGGCCTCACATGAGTGGAGGCACCGCCTGGGACCAGACAGTGACGACGTGGCCAGCTGTGAGAGTACATAGGCCTCACATGAGTGGAGGCACCGCCTGGGACCAGACAGTGACGACGTGGCCAGCTGTGAGAGTACATAGGCCTCACATGAGTGGAGGCACCGCCTGGGACCAGACAGTGACGACGTGGCCAGCTGTGAGAGTACATAGGCCTCACATGAGTGGAGACACCGCCTGGGACCAGACAGTGACGACGTGGCCAGCTGTGAGAGTACATAGGCCTCACATGAGTGGAGGCACCGCCTGGGACCAGACAGTGACGACGTGGCCAGCTGTGAGAGTACATAGGCCTCACATGAGTGGAGGCACCGCCTGGGACCAGACAGTGACGACGTGGCCAGCTGTGAGAGTACATAGGCCTCACATGAGTGGAGGCACCGCCTGGGACCAGACAGTGACGACGTGGCCAGCTGTGAGAGTACATAGGCCTCACATGAGTGGAGGCACCGCCTGGGACCAGACAGTGACGACGTGGCCAGCTGTGAGAGTACATAGGCCTCACATGAGTGGAGGCACCGCCTGGGACCAGACAGTGACGACGTGGCCAGCTGTGAGAGTACATAGGCCTCACATGAGTGGAGGCACCGCCTGGGACCAGACAGTGACGACGTGGCCAGCTGTGAGAGTACATAGGCCTCACATGAGTGGAGGCACCGCCTGGGACCAGACAGTGACGACGTGGCCAGCTGTGAGAGTACATAGGCCTCACATGAGTGGAGGCACCGCCTGGGACCAGACAGTGACGACGTGGCCAGCTGTGAGAGTACATAGGCCTCACATGAGTGGAGGCACCGCCTGGGACCAGACAGTGACGACGTGGCCAGCTGTGAGAGTACATAGGCCTCACATGAGTGGAGGCACCGCCTGGGACCAGACAGTGACGACGTGGCCAGCTGTGAGAGTACATAGGCCTCACATGAGTGGAGGCACCGCCTGGGACCAGACAGTGACGACGTGGCCAGCTGTGAGAGTACATAGGCCTCACATGAGTGGAGGCACCGCCTGGGACCAGACAGTGACGACGTGGCCAGCTGTGAGAGTACATAGGCCTCACATGAGTGGAGGCACCGCCTGGGACCAGACAGTGACGACGTGGCCAGCTGTGAGAGTACATAGGCCTCACATGAGTGGAGGCACCGCCTGGGACCAGACAGTGACGACGTGGCCAGCTGTGAGAGTACATAGGCCTCACATGAGTGGAGGCACCGCCTGGGACCAGACAGTGACGACGTGGCCAGCTGTGAGAGTACATAGGCCTCACATGAGTGGAGGCACCGCCTGGGACCAGACAGTGACGACGTGGCCAGCTGTGAGAGTACATAGGCCTCACATGAAGTGGAGGCACCGCCTGGGACCAGACAGTGACGACGTGGCCAGCTGTGAGAGTACATAGGCCTCACATGAGTGGAGGCACCGCCTGGGACCAGACAGTGACGACGTGGCCAGCTGTGAGAGTACATAGGCCTCACATGAGTGGAGGCACCGCCTGGGACCAGACAGTGACGACGTGGCCAGCTGTGAGAGTACATAGGCCTCACATGAGTGGAGGCACCGCCTGGGACCAGACAGTGACGACGTGGCCAGCTGTGAGAGTACATAGGCCTCACATGAGTGGAGGCACCGCCTGGGACCAGACAGTGACGACGTGGCCAGCTGTGAGAGTACATAGGCCTCACATGAGTGGAGGCACCGCCTGGGACCAGACAGTGACGACGTGGCCAGCTGTGAGAGTACATAGGCCTCACATGAGTGGAGGCACCGCCTGGGACCAGACAGTGACGACGTGGCCAGCTGTGAGAGTACATAGGCCTCACATGAGTGGAGGCACCGCCTGGGACCAGACAGTGACGACGTGGCCAGCTGTGAGAGTACATAGGCCTCACATGAGTGGAGGCACCGCCTGGGACCAGACAGTGACGACGTGGCCAGCTGTGAGAGTACATAGGCCTCACATGAGTGGAGGCACCGCCTGGGACCAGACAGTGACGACGTGGCCAGCTGTGAGAGTACATAGGCCTCACATGAGTGGAGGCACCGCCTGGGACCAGACAGTGACGACGTGGCCAGCTGTGAGAGTACATAGGCCTCACATGAGTGGAGGCACCGCCTGGGACCAGACAGTGACGACGTGGCCAGCTGTGAGAGTACATAGGCCTCACATGAGTGGAGGCACCGCCTGGGACCAGACAGTGACGACGTGGCCAGCTGTGAGAGTACATAGGCCTCACATGAGTGGAGGCACCGCCTGGGACCAGACAGTGACGACGTGGCCAGCTGTGAGAGTACATAGGCCTCACATGAGTGGAGGCACCGCCTGGGACCAGACAGTGACGACGTGGCCAGCTGTGAGAGTACATAGGCCTCACATGAGTGGAGGCACCGCCTGGGACCAGACAGTGACGACGTGGCCAGCTGTGAGAGTACATAGGCCTCACATGAGTGGAGGCACCGCCTGGGACCAGACAGTGACGACGTGGCCAGCTGTGAGAGTACATAGGCCTCACATGAGTGGAGGCACCGCCTGGGACCAGACAGTGACGACGTGGCCAGCTGTGAGAGTACATAGGCCTCACATGAGTGGAGGCACCGCCTGGGACCAGACAGTGACGACGTGGCCAGCTGTGAGAGTACATAGGCCTCACATGAGTGGAGGCACCGCCTGGGACCAGACAGTGACGACGTGGCCAGCTGTGAGAGTACATAGGCCTCACATGAGTGGAGGCACCGCCTGGGACCAGACAGTGACGACGTGGCCAGCTGTGAGAGTACATAGGCCTCACATGAGTGGAGGCACCGCCTGGGACCAGACAGTGACGACGTGGCCAGCTGTGAGAGTACATAGGCCTCACATGAGTGGAGGCACCGCCTGGGACCAGACAGTGACGACGTGGCCAGCTGTGAGAGTACATAGGCCTCACATGAGTGGAGGCACCGCCTGGGACCAGACAGTGACGACGTGGCCAGCTGTGAGAGTACATAGGCCTCACATGAGTGGAGGCACCGCCTGGGACCAGACAGCAAACGAATAGATGGAATAAACCAAAGAGTGAGGTCCGACAGGTCGGGAAGTGTACCCTCTTTATCTAATCAGAAGTAGGCTGACTAAAAACTTATACACACACTTATTAATTCTTTTCTTGATATAAAGGAATGAGAAACTGAAAGTGTGAATGATTGACATTATAATTGTGACAGTCACATGAACTACTAAACACCTAATCTTCGAAACAACTAAGATACTCTTGTGGTACTCAGATAGTGTGTTGGCAGTAATTACAATGATGCATAAAGATGAAGATATTACACTTAAGTAATTTATCCTTTTAATACTTATATTTTAATTAATATTTTTCATGTCAAAGTGACTTACTGTTTCGTTGCTTTTTTGTTTTGTCTCCTTTTCAAATAGTACTGTTCAACCTTCTCCTGATGGATCCTATACTTCATAAAAATATTTTACAAATAACATGATTTGACCAAAATATACAAAGCAATCAATTGAATAACCTAAGGTTGGATTTGGAGTGATGAAACAAATAGTTCTAATCATTTAACATGAAAAGTACCAATAATTGTTTTTGTGCAACTGCTTTACTGACCTTGTAAACAAGCTTGACTATTTCCATGGATGATAAAAATTTTGTTGGATTGCTAGCAAGAACGTCAAGGATCTGGCTCTCTTTCATTGCGGTGCTCGATATAATGCTGAATTTTGATCACTGGATCATCTATCACCGGGCCATGGCCGGGAAAGATAACCTTTGGTTGTAAGTTCATGATTAACTGAAAAAAAACAGCGTTGAATGTAATGAAACATCATTCTCTGGGCGAGACCCTGAGGCTCCTCGGAGCTATCCAGACTGATATGTAATATATTAGACTTTGGCATCAGTGTGAATGGAGTTTATAGGCCTACCGGGGACCGCGCTGTGGTCCATGGAGGGAGGAGTAATGCTGTGGGAGGGAGGGTGGTGGCGGTGTCTTCTGACTGTGTGGCCATTTTTTATTGACTGCACTCACCATACCAGCTTAGTGGTTTGCTATGGTGAACACAAATGTAGATACTTATATATAATGTGTGTGTATAGTGTGTAATAACAGCAATACGAGTAGGATGGGAGCCGCAATTTTGGCGAGGGAGGTGCGTCGTCTGCATGACTTATCATGTTTACTGGTGACCACTATGGTCTTTGGCCACCATACCAGTTTACTTGTACAAGTATGGTGAAAAAAACAGGTAGATACTTATATATAATGTGTGTATATAGTGTAATAACACCACAAACAGTATTGTTGGAGGAGAAATATTGGTGCGTCTGGCCTTGAGGGCGGCCGCCACCAGCTGACTGTGTGAGTAGCTACGTCTCTTTGCCTTTACTCACCATACAAGCTTAGATGTACAGTTATGGTGAACAAAACATGTAAATACTTAAATATAACATCTGTATATAAAAGCAAAAACAGTATGGTGGGAGGAAAATGGTGGCAAGTCAGGTGAGGTGAGGGTGACAGGCAGTGGCAGGCTGCCACTGCCTGCCACTGCCACTGCCACTCAGCATACCAACTTAGTGGTTCATTATGGTGAACACGAATGTAGATACTTATAAATAACGTCTGTATATAGTGAATAAAAGCAAAAACAGTATTGAGGGAGGAGAAATGTGGGTGAGTCAGGTGACTTGAGGGAGGGAGGAAGTAGCAGCCAGTGGCGGGCTGCCACTGCCACTCAGCATACCAACTTAGTGGTTCATTATGGTGAACACGAATGAACATACTTATATATAACGTCTGTATATAGTGAATAAAAGCAAAAACAGTATGGTGAGAGGAGAATGTGGGCGAGTGAGGTGTTGAGGGAGTAAGTTTTTTTTTTTTTTTTTTTTTTTATTTTTACATGCAAGCATGCGTATAATGTACAATAAAACAGAACAAATATAACAGAACAAAAGTACAAAGCACACACATGAACAATGACAAAGGAACAAATCAAGAGAAGACCAGCCAGAAGGGCTGACCACAAAACAAAAAATGCATATACAAACATAACACAAATATAAACACAGCGTAATACAAACATAAGGGAAGCATAGAGGCGAGAAACATACAAAACAAGTCTGCTAACACCTCAAACACACAATGCACACATAACAAAGAGCACACCCCAACAGCCTGAAGGGCACACAATATGACAAACAAGCGCACACGACATCCACAACCGAACACACAAACGCACAGGAACCGCACACCCCCCCACGAGCCATACAAGAAAACCCACAATACAAACCGGAGCACGCAGGAACCGGGAAACAATACCCACCCCACCCACTCACATACACACCCCACAACCAGGCAACACAAAATACACAGAAATCACTTGCGAGGAACCTCGTGAGAAATGTACTTCTCCGGGAAAAGATCATGAGGATATTTCGCCTTGTAAGCTTCCCAGACTAGATCTTCAAGGTCGGTAGGGTTTGCGACCCCCCGCGCTCGAGCGGGTATCATAAACTCAGGAACATCTATATCTGGCGGCATCGGCCAATGCCTAAGGTCACTGACGCAAGTCGCATAACGAGGCTGGGGAGCGCCAACCACGCCCTTCGAGGAAGCAGATGACACCGGAGAAGCGGACGAGGGTCGCCGAGCCTGCCACGCCTTCGTCATCGGAGCAGGTGTCGGAAGGGACTGCAGGAAACGGAAGAGGCGGCAAGACCGCTGCCGAGGAAACGGGTAACGAGGAAGGGGCCACAGAACATCCAGAGCGAGCATCCTTTCTCAACATCACCACCAGGCCACCCCGCTCACCACCAACTACAGCAGGGGGAACCACCGCCCACGAAGAACCGGAGCCATCCGACGCAGGCAACGCACCTGAAGCAGGACCCTCGGACACCGGACCAGAGGTTGAGGCCGAAACGCCGGCACCGGCATCCTCAGGCAAGTGTACCTCCGCCACCACCGTAGTGTGCACCACATCCGGAGCCACGCCACCGTCAACGGAAGGACGACACTCGTCGAATTCGCCAACATCAGCCCACGCAGAAGAACGCCGGGAACGCTTAGGCTCGGGCCGCACATCATCAGACCCGGAGGCAGACTCTACGACCCGCGCAGCACCAACCGAGCGAACCGACGCACGCCGCAGCACGGCAGCCTCCTCAACCACACGGGGCACCAGGCCAGGCACAGGAGGGAATGCCGGAACCACCTCAGCTCCCAGCACAGCCGGAACAGACGGCGAGGGCGCAGGGACCGGGACAGACACAGCAGAGGAAGAACCGGAAGACGAGGGGTTTGAGCAAACGGCAGGCGGAAGAGGCTCAGGGACACCAGCTGGAGCACTAGGCGAGGACACAACCTCCGGAGGAGATGCGGCAACAACAGGGGGCGCAACAGGCGGAGCAACAGCTGCTACAGAGGGCACCTCCTCAGCCGAAGAGACGTCCATTCCCACCGAATCATCCCCCACAGGAAGGGGCGGAAAATCCTCCTCACTGAAGAGATTCACTGGTGCAACAGCAGGCGCAGAACAGTCAGCAGCCTGATGGCCCAAAAGACCACAACGATAACACGTCTGCGGCTGACGGGCGTAAAACACCCGAACGTTGTACCCCATAAGGCGCACAGAGGACGGAATATCCGCCCGGAGCCTCATGCCCAGGGTGCGAATGTTAGACCTCACACCCTTAAGAGGACTAGAAGACACCACGTTCACTCTCACACTAACAACTGCGCCAAACCGGCCAAAATACCGCCGTAGCAGAGCCTCTGGAAACTCCAAGGGAGCCCCATGCACACTGATGTAAGTAAGTGCACCACTTCTATCCGAGAGGGTGACAGTGCCCGCACCATCCGGCAGGGGCAGTGTCCGCCCCTCGTATCGCCGGAGAAAATCGCGATACGCCACCTCCTCTGCAAACTTCACAATTGCCCTACGGGCCGTTACCAACTCGACCCCATAAATCGCAAACACAGGGACAGAGAGCATTTCACAAGCCAGGGCAATCTCCGGGTAACCAGCCCGCACAGAGAACTCTAGTCCCACAGACTGAGCCCGGACGACTGGGGGTAGAGGGACCCCCATCGTAACGCCACGTCAGCACAGGCGAGCAGAGACACACCCGCCCCCAACCAGCCGAAACGGGCAAACAACACCAAACTGCTGGAGCGCCGATGCAACACGTCCGCCCCTTACCGAAGCTAGGGCCAGACTCCCCATGAGGGAGTAAGTGGTAGCGAGTGGCTGGCTGGTGTGTGGCGGTCACTCCTCGTTACTTTTTGACTCATAATAGCAACTTAGTGGTTCGTTATGGTGAACAAAACATGCAGACACTTATATATAACCTGTGTATATAGTGTAATAACTAACAAAGTATTTGTTCACTGTTTGATGAACATAATTGAATCAACAATATGCACACCATATTTTTGAGTACAGTGATGATTCACTCATTTTATTATATAAATATATCACACTACACACTATTGAATAATATTACAGCAAAAAATACTACAAAAAATCAATCAGAGACATTGAAATAATTTGGTAATTATCTCTGTGGCAACTCCGGCATGACAGCTGGCGAGCAACAGACCGTCTGGGACGCACGCTGAGTCAGCACCTGTTTTTTTGCCAGACTTCCCCACCCTATAGCGGGCAATATATGCCACTTACGATTTTTTTATTATTTTTCCCATGATCAGTGAACACAAATTAACAGGTTTAGAAGAAAAAGCAATTTTTTTTTTGGGTATGCGCCTGTGGGTGACACATGCTAAATAGGCGCCATTTAAGGATTAAGAGAGCCGACTGCCATTATAAGTGATAACTAGCTGCTCAGTACCCCGTGCCGCTACCAGTGCAAACTACCCCTTACCCTAAGGTAAACAAGAGAGGAGGAAAACCTCCCAGCACACCCAGCACTGCCATAAAGTCTGAACAAAATAACATACATAATATTACTAATATACGGTATACATATAATATTATAAATATTAAACATATAAATATATATACATATAATTTTATAAAGAGTTAAAAGGACTGACATCAACAAGTGATCCATACAGTGACTCTCAAATACAACACAATACACCAGACAATGGAGAGGTGTGGCGAGTGTTCGGGAGTACTGGGAAAACGAAATGCAGGCGTAACGTGCTGCATCTGTAACATAAGATTCCACCTGGGCTGTACAGAATTAGCTCCAGGATGCATAAAAAGGCAAGGAATTTACTGGGTTTGCAAAGATGACAGATTAATGTTAGAGAACATAACTAAACTGATGAAAAACATTCCCGAGTCACAGAGATTATCATTCACAGATAAGTTACCAGTGATATATGCGGACTGGGAAAAGTCAACATTGGATAACGACCAAAACTCAGGAACAGATAGTTTAGAGAGCCGCAGCAGTAATGTGGAGGAAGAGGGTATTGTGGTACAAAATAACAGCAATATTACAGAGCCAGATAATATAAACAATGAGAGCAACAGTGAGACAGAGTGCATAGATGAAGGAATTGGGACGAAAAACGGAGATGGCTCCAATAAAGAGGTAGACAAGACAGTCACAGATATAAATACCTTGAAAAACGCAAAACCGGAACACATTTGCAAATTCTACGCTAAAGGAATATGCAAATATGGAAAATTAGGAGCAAAATGCCATTTTCTGCATCCTCGAAAATGCAGGAACATGTTGGAGAGGGGTACATGCCGTTTTGGAACAGGGTGTAGATACTTCCACCCTAAATTATGTCAATTTTCAATTAGGGACAAAAAATGCTACAATCTTCAGTGTCCGGAATTCCACGTGAGAGGTACACAGCGTTATAGACGGGAAGATCAATATGACACTACTGGAAATTTTTTAGAGGAAGGCAGAAACAGAGTAGTAAATATAAGAGAGAGGAACAGTCAGATGGAACCACTACAGGATTACAGAGGGGAACGGAGATACCAACAAGACTGGAATACAAACTATCAACAAGCACACAGGTGCTACATCACACAACACCCGTCCTACTACCCAAACTGAACGAATCACTTCCAAAACAACACACCCTGGACGCAAACACAGTGGCCTCCTTACCAGAGCCTCAGATATTAACACCAAGTAAGGCTTCCAGCACTTCCACTAACACGATAACATCATTTATATTTGCCAACATCCAGGGTATAAAAACACGCAAAACCAACAAAGTTCAATTTATAGATGGTCTCCTTCATGAGGCAAATGCAGTGTTTGCAGCCCTAACAGAAACCCACACAAAGGACTACCATGATGGTGAAATATGGATCTCAGAGTACAATCTTTTCAGATGTGATAGGAAACACCGGCTTCAGGGTGGGGTCAGCCTCTACATCAAAGACACACTCATCTGTACTGAGCTGCTAAACACCTCAAATGATATGGTGGAAGTGCTGATAATCAAAATAGAGATTCTAAATGTAGTTATTGTCCTTGTATATAAGTCACCGGAGGCAAACCCTCAGCAGTTTAAAGACCAACTAATGAAAATAGAACACTGCTTGGAAAACCTCACAAATCCAGCTCCGAACATCATCCTGCTTGGGGACTTCAACCTATGGCACCTGAAATGGAAGCACCTGGCTAATACAGTAATATCAGAAAGAATACCAGGAAGCAGCCTAAATGAACAGGCACATGCAAATGACCTGCTACGGATGTGCGACAGGTTTGCCTTAAACCAGCAAATAGTAGAACCAACTAGGAAGGAGAACACGCTGGACCTCATTTTCACTAATAATGATGAATTGATCACGAACATAATGATTACAAATACCTGTTACTCAGATCACAACTTAATTGAAGTTATGACAACCATGGGGAGTAGACCTTCAAAACCAGTCCAGATTCCCGGTGGAGGAGATTTCAGCTAATTCAACTTCAATAATAAACAGATAAACTGGGAGCGAATAAACCAGGACTTCACAGAAATAAACTGGGAAGAACAGCTAGGAAATGCAAACTTGAACCAGTGCCTGGAAAAAATAAGCTCAGTAGCACTAGAAATATGTTCAAACCGCATACCCCTAAGAAAAAAGAGGAAGAGATGCAGATTGGAACGGGAACGTCGTTCCCTATATAGGCGAAGAAAACGAATCGCGGAACAACTTGAGAGTCGCACCCTATCTCAAGAACGGCGAAGGTTAGGTAGAGAAATAGAAACAATTGAACGGAAGCTACAAGAATCATACAGAACCCAGGAGAGGCAAAGAGAGCAAAAGGCCATCAGTGAAATAGAAAGAAATCCGAATTATTTTTTCTCCTATGCAAAATCAAGATAAAAAACCACATCTAGTATCGGGCCCCTGCGAAAGGGAGATGGAACTTTCACCGATGACAACAAAGAAATGAGCGAGCTACTGAGGACGCAGTACGACTCTGTTTTCAGCGAGCCATTAAACACACTAAAGATTGATAACCCAAATGAATTTTTCATGGATACGATACCAACATCAAATCATATATCAGACGTCACCCTATCCCCACTGGATTTTGAAGAAGCCATAAACAGTATGCCTATGCACTCTGCACCAGGCCCGGATTCTTGGAACTCCATATTCATAAAGAACTGTAAAAAAAACACTATCGCAGGCCCTCCACATTCTGTGGAGACAAAGCCTAGATACTGGCGTTATTCCTGATATACTAAAAACAGCAGAGATAGCACCACTTCATAAAGGAGGAAATAAGGCAGAGGCAAAAAATTACAGACCGATAGCGCTAACATCGCACATCATAAAAATTTTTGAGAGAGTGCTAAGAAGTAAAATCACAAAATACATGGAATCACAGCAACTCCATAACCCCGGACAACATGGTTTCAGAACAGGGCGCTCTTGCCTGTCGCAGTTGCTGGACCACTATGATATGGCATTAGATGCTATGGAAGACAAACATAACGCGGATGTAATTTACACAGATTTCGCAAAAGCTTTTGATAAATGTGACCATGGTGTTATTGCACATAAAATGCGTTCAAAATGAATTACCGGAAAAATAGGCAGATGGATCTACAATTTCCTGACCAACAGAACCCAATGTGTAATAGTCAACAAAATAAAATCCAGCCCATCAACCGTGAAGAGCTCAGTCCCCCAGGGTACTGTGCTTGCTCCAGTACTTTTTCTCATCCTCATTTCGGACATAGACAAGAACACAACCTATAGCACTGTATCATCCTTTGCAGATGACACTAGGATCTTCATGAGAGTAGGCAACATAGAGGAGACGGCGAACCTCCAGTCAGATGTAGATCAGGTCTTTCTATGCGCTACAGAAAATAATATGGTGTTTAACGAAGATAAGTTCCAGCTCATGCGCTATGGAAAAAATGAAAATATAAAAACGGAAACCACGTACAAAACTCAGGCAAATCATAACATAGAACGAAAAGGCAATGTAAAGGATCTGGGTGTACTCATGTCGGAAGACCTTACCTTTAAAGAACACAATAAAGTAGCCGTCACAACTGCAAGAAAAATGACAGGTTGGATAACAAGAACTTTTCACACTAGAGATGCTATACCGATGATGATACTTTTCAAAACGCTTGTGCTCTCTAGAGTAGAGTACTGCTGCACAATGACAGCACCTTTCAAAGCTGGAGAAATTGCTGACCTGGAGAGCGTGCAGAGATCCTTTACTGCTAGAATCCACTCAGTAAAACATCTGAACTATTGGGACCGACTAAAGAGCCTAAAACTGTACTCCCTTGAGCGCAGGCGGGAGAGGTACATAATAATTTACACGTGGAAAATATTAGAGGGGCTGGTCCCAAACCTGCACACAGAAATAACATCACATGAGACCAGAAGACATGGCAGGATGTGCAGAATACCCCTGTTGAAAAACAGAGGTGCAACTGGTGCTCTGAGAGAGAACTCTATCAACATCAGAGGTCCGAGACTGTTCAACACGCTTCCACTACACATAAGGGGCATAACTGGCCGACCCCTCACAGTGTTCAAGAGAGAACTGGATAAGCACCTCCAAAGGATACCTGATCAACCAGGCTGTGACTCATACGTCAGGCTGCGAGCAGCCGCGTCCAATAGCCTGGTTGATCAGTCCGGCAACCAGGAGGCCTGGTCGACGACCGGGCCGCGGGGACGCTAAGCCCCGGAAGCACCTCAAGGTAACCTCAAGGTAAGGTAGGGTGGTCAATTACCGAGTAGCTTTTTTTTTTTTTTTTTTTTTTTTTGCAGGGATATTCCTGCCCGTGCCCTAGTGAGCCTCTGGCTGGCCCACTAAGTGTTGCTTGTTTCTGATTTACTTGGGCGGAGTATGAGTATTTATGACTCGTATGGTCGCTTCAGTAACATTTTGCCATATGTGTTTAACAACTTCTGCTCTGTTGAATCTAAGTTGAAATCTTAATGGGTTTGTAACTGTGCACTGTGTTATATAATGTTCCAGTGGTCTGTCGGACATTTCTCCAGAGTGTTGACATTTTCTCTCATCTTCCGGAACCTGTAAGCTTATTTCCCATGCACATGGGTATCCAAGCCTGATGCGATGTAAATGCACTTCTGTTGCTCTACTGTTCCCTTTCATCAAACTAAGTGGTTCGTAGTTGGTTGAATTCTTGTACCAACCCGCAGATCCTGATGTTGCAACTGCTGTGTTGTGGTCACTGTACATCTTTTGCATTGCTCTGTTTCTAATTACTTTCTTAATCTGTGATAGACTCTGTGGTATGTAAATGTCTACATTTCTCCTCTTAGTAGCAAGTTTTGCAGCTTCGTCTGCAATGTCATTTCCTATTATTCCCACATGACTTGGCACCCAGTTGATAAGTACCCGTCAGCCTTGTCGTTTGAGTGTTTGCATGAATGATATGACATTTGTGATCAGATGGATGTTATCACATATGTATTCTTGTTGCAAGGTTTCAATGGCAGTTCTCGAATCTGTATGTATGATAACATGTTGTCTGTGTTCAGCAAGAGCATGTTCCAAAGCCTTTTGAATGGCTACCATCTCTGTTTGTAAAGTCGAACACCCATTTGAGAGCCTCCAACTATTTACAGAGTTTCCTGCTTTAACTGCAGCTCCGGTTTCTTGTCCCTGCTGGTCTACTGATCCATCTGTGAAGTAAGTGAAGCTGTCGGATGCTACGTTTGCTTCTATATGCATCTGTGCAATGTTACGTAGCAGATGAGGATTTGTCTGGTTCTTCTTTCCTTCAAGAGCCATAATCTTAAAGTCTGCTGGCGGAGATTCCCAAGGGGCTTGCATAACAAAGTCTGCATGTATTTCGTCGACACCCCTCTCAGTGACCGTGTTTGTTATATCGAATGTATTGATGGTGTTTATCGCACAATGGGTCCACCTGTTGCTATTGGAGGCTCTTCTGTCCAGAGTTAGTGCTCCGAGTAGCTAAACACCAACAGAGGTAGACCCCAAGGTGACTTGTGGAAGATAACTCCAAGCCCCAAGGCCAGTACTTACACCTTCCCTAGGGTCACCTAGGGAAGGTGACACTAGGCGCATGCAGTCCGAATACTTGGGAAATTGCTCGTGCACCACCAAAGACGACTCACCCCACACCACAAGGCAATGACTTAATGACACTGCAGATGACCCGAGAAATACAAGCCCTGGAATAGGGAACCAGAGGAAATCAAAACCCATAACCAATATACTGAAGCAGAACCAGTAGCATGATGGTAGTGGCGTAAAACCGCCATCCAACCAAGCACATGATGCCTTCCAGGTGGAACCAACCAAGCATCCACAGCTAAAATCCACATGGTCTGGAAGCATGACGACTCATTCTTCGCCAGAAAAGAAGGAGCCGGGTTTAACCGAACAAAGGAACAACCCCCGGCACCATGGAAGAGCATGAAGCTCACCAACCTGACAACTGGAGACCAAATAAAGCTAAAATGTTACATTCAAAACACAATCCCAGACTAAAGGAGCCACCCAAATATGTGCAGAAGAGAGAAAAGAAAGAACCCGGTCCAGAGACCAGTCAGGCTCAGGTGGTGCATGAGTAGGCCGTAGGCCGGAGGTAAAATCAAACATGAGAAAACCTGTGAAACAGGGCTGAAGAAGTGTCAACGAACGTAAGATGGAGCGACTCGCCGCACGATAAGAGGCGACTGTATCATCCTGTCCACTCGCCCTCCAGAGTATAACTAAAAAGATATCGACATTTTAAAACCTAAGGATTTAGTAGAGTCCAGGAATTAACTACTTACGTATGGCCCCCATATAGGTCATTAAATTGAGTAGATACTATAATTCCTTTTGTGCACATTTTGTTTACAATAACATCATCGTCACAGTTGTTGAAAGTTTTTGCAAAACCTGTGTACATTAGTACATTACCTGTTGTCACCCTCACAATAATGAGGCCCTCACACCCAAAAGGGATTATCTTGAAATGATTTTGGAGCTTAGCGTCCCTGCGGCCCAGTCCTCGACCAGGCCTCCTCTTTTTTTGTTACACATCCCCAGGAAGCAGCTCGTACCAGCTGTCTAACTCCCAGGTACCTATTTACTGCTAGGTAACAGGGGCATCAAGGTGAAAAAACTGCTCATTTTGTTTCTGCCTCCACCGGGGATCGAACATGGAACCTCAGGATTACAAATCCAAAGCGCTGTCTACTCAGCTGTGAGGCCCCCCTGGGTACACACAATTTTTTTCCAAGAAGCAGCTTCTCTTTTGCATCACACAAATATATTTCCTAATCAAATAAATCAACAGAATAACCAATTATAACATTTATTGCAGAATCCTTGCCATAAGGGTTCATATACTGTATAAAATTAAAAACTCCACTTCCACTTACCTTTAGTGAAGCCATATATGTATGAAGATCTTCAAATACTGCCGTTCCTTCCCCTAATATACAGTCACCACTAAACACTGCCCCCTCCTCCTCCACTGCTAGTACAACATGGTCAGTGGTATGGCCTGGAGTATGAAGAACTCTATTGGAAATTTGAAAGAGGAAGTATAAACATCTGTGATGCTATGAAATTATCTGGAATCAATATTAAAATAAGTGAACCCTTAATCCTTATCTTGTGTGCTATTTTGAAATGTATCACCTCTTTATGTAACACAAATCAGTGTTGAATATAATTGAATACCATTTTCTGACAGGGCTTCCAATAACTTCCCAAGCTTTACATTGGTTCCACAAAGCCTTAGCTTAATACACCACAACTCCATGACCAATCTATCATGACTGGAAGCCAGGACGAAAGCCAGGACAAGAATCTGGTTCACTATGAGACCAAGAGACCAAGAGAATTAGATATAAAAAACAAAACTAAGAAAAAATCAATAAGTAAACATACAAGAAAACAAGCAACTGCTTGAAGAAAATTAGACATCCCTAAGTTGGTAGGAAATTTGTATTTTCTTCCAAGAGGTTGCATAACCTCATATTGAAGATTATATTTTTGTTATGTCTGTTGCAGCTCAATTAATCCGTACAATTCTAGATAGCAAGTATTTCTATGAAACCACCTAATACCCCTCCAAACTACTTTCTTCCAGTGTTGAGTCCAATGCAAAAGGTTAGTTAAGCAGTTTCTGTATAACAATCCAGAATGTACGCTGCATATTGCAGGCCAAGGTCATGTTCAAAATACGTAGACCAGCACAGACAGCTAGTTCTCTGTTCCATATTATGTTCCATCTGGGCAAGTGTTGTAAAGTCTGTTTTCATTTTAGATACCAGTATTTTCCTCAACTAGTCAGAAGTGCCCTAGTTTTGCATGATTTAAAAACTAACTTAAAATTCTTCAAATTCACATAATAAATTTGGAAGAAGGAAAAGGAGTTGCGGACTGAACCAAGGTCAAGTTGACTAACATCCCCAAATCAGAAATCCCTAACACCAACTGGGGCAGCACCTGAGCATCCAACTAGGCACACAACCTAGGCCACTGCAAAATGGAATCTTCAATTGCAGAGCAATCGCTTCCTGACCCCTTTGGACACCAATAGAGAAATCGGGAGGCAGGAGCACATGGAAAAAATAAACACCAAATAACTCAGGGTCGAAGGTGTCACTAATCCAGCAGTGACAGCATGGCAGAAGCAGAACATATGAACTGCATCTACTTCCTCATCACAATCGACTTAAGAATGGTCCAGGACGGACCGAAACGTCGTCGTCCCTTCACCTTCTAGTGTGTGGTCTGGTCAACACATCTGAAAATTAAGAAAATGATGATGTTTCGGTCTATTCCGAACCATTATCAAGTTGTGAAAAGAAAAGTGGTAGAGATATGAGATCTATAATCATATATTAAGTGCAATACTGCAATATTTTTTCTTACTTGAGAGTTGCACCTTCTGTTTTGATTTCATCATTGTGCTTGAGTTTTATGAGTCTAACCGACTCATGTAGGGGCTCATCAGGAGCATCAGCTCGAGGAAATTTGTATACTTTAACACAACCTGAAATTATCATTTAAACTTTTTGAACACAAGTTAAAATTAAGTACTAAATGTAATGAAATGTCTATATGGTGGTGCACTTGGTAGCTCCCAGAGCTAAAGCACAGGGGCAACCAAGTCATAGGGTACTACACCAGACCTCTGATACCCAATTGAGGTTACTGGGACCAAAATCTGGCTCTTTTTGTGAGGTGAGTGGGCAGCTTGGGACTGGAGAAAATTATTAGCAAAAATTAAAAAGGCATCAAACCAAGCAACAATTAAAAAAAAAATTGTAACCCTGAAGTTAACTAGCCAAACAATATTTGTTGTTTAACTAGTTAACAAATATTATTTTATATAACATAACAAATCAACAAATAGTGACCCATATACTTAATTTACATGCAGCCTGAGTCTGGCCATCACCTAACTCATAAACAACTTGAACAAACTCTCAAGGAAAATGAGGAACCAGAGTGGGTACAGAGTTCTTCTGAGGGGCCCACCAGAAATGGTTGCTTCATTACATTCAATGTTTGATTTCATAGAGGCCGTTCTAGTAGGTCCCCGAGATAAATCTTACCAATGCCTCAGCAAAGGAACAGATGGTTAGAATAGTCAGGTATGGATGAGCCACGGCTCTAAACCAAATGCTTAACACCATCAAGCCCCAGGCGTGCACTTCGCGCATATGCACGAAGTACCCCTGGCGGTGCAGGCGAGCGTGAGGGCGAGTGCTCGCCGACACTAAATGTGTATACTCGTTTAAGTTTTCTCACCTTAATTCTCGTGCTACGTTACTTGTTTTGGTATCATTGTGTTCACAATAGAATTCCCTACAGGTGAATATGCATATAAAGTCCAACAGCCAAGCTTGACTCCCCACAGTAAAGCCTAAAGTCGGTAAAAGTTACCCGTGAGCGCACAAAATCAGTAAAATGTGTACAGTATATTCTTTTAAATTCTTGTGAGAAACAGAAACAAGCCCAAATTTTAATATAAATTAGGCTTCTTACCTCCTAAGCAACCAAGAACATCCATTAAGCCTCCTATATGGTCAGGATGCCAATGGGTGATAACAATTCTGTCAATGGTAGTCTCTTGCTGTTTCAACACTGACAAGAGTGCTGAAATGTAGTCTGCATTTCCTTTCTCGCCTGCATGAAGCAGAATACGACTGCAAACAGAGAATGGTAACTTGAAACATTTTTTTCCACCACCAATTGATGAAGTTCCCTATATCACTATATCAAGCATAACTCGCAAAACTATTCACAGATCTGATGCCTCTCCCTCCCAGTAGCTCCCTTTCAAGAAGGAACTACAGAAGAAGTGTCTCCAGTAGCTCTATCATCACACAGGCCTTTAATTTTTTTAGGCTCTAATCCTTTTCTCAACCTATCTTTTACATAATATTCAATAGGCTTACAACATTTTCCCACTCTCATTTAACCACATTTATACTAACTCTTTGTTTCCTTTGGTATAACTATGCCCTAATCCAACTTAACCGCGGAATCAGTCTCCGTGGTGTAGTGGTAAGACACTCGCCTGGCGTTCCGCGAGCGCTATGTCATGGGTTCGTATCCTGGCCGGGGAGGAGTTACTGGGCGCAATTCCTTAACTGTAGCCTCTGTTTAACGCAACAGTAAAATGTGTACTTGGATGAAAAAACGATTCTTCGCGGCAGGGGATCGTATTCCAAGGACCATAGGATTAAGGACTTGCCCGAAACGCTACGCGTACTAGTGGCTGTACAAGAATGTAACAACTCTTGTACATATCTCAAAAAAAAAAAAAAAAAAAAAAATATAGCACCCCCAATACCGTAAACCTCTATCGTTTTAATGGGGGCCTGACAGCTGAGTGAACAGCACTCGGGGTTCATAGTCCTAAGGGTCTGGGTTCGATCCTCGGTGGAGGCAGAAACAAATGGGCAGTTTCTTTCACTCTGATGCTCATGTTCACCTGGCAGTAAATAGGTACCTGGAAGTTAGACAGCTGCTATGGGCTGCTTCCTGGGGATGTGAGTGTGTGAAAATTAGGATTAAGAACTTGCCCAAAATGCTATGCGTGCTAGTGGCTGTACAAGAATGTAAGAACTCTTGTATATATAAATAAATCAAACAAAAATAAATAAATCATGTAGCACTGTATCAAAAGCTTTGCTAAAGTCAAGGTACACAACATCACAAACCTTACCACTATCAAGAGCTTCAACTATGCTGAAATAAAATGATAGCAAATTTGTTACACAAGAACTGCCATTTGTAAAACCATGTTGTAATTCATTTATTAATCAATGTTCTTCAAGATGAAAACAAATGTTATTTGCAGTTAACGATTCAAGCAACTTTCCCACAATAGACATTAAGCTAATTGGGCAATAGTTTGACGCAAGTGATTACAGTGTGTCCTTACTTGAATTAACTATATGGGGCAAGGCCAATTTCTTCCACCGCGGAATTTGTTCTACCCATTGGCCCCAGGCTGTCCCTCCCCTCCATATGAAAATAAAAGAGGACCTACATCCACTATCAACAATACAAAAATTTTAGAAAATCTATTTATGTATTTATAATTTTGAACATGGCACATGATAGAACAATCATTGATGAACAATTCCATATCAAAATCATAACTATGCCATAACATAAATAACAAAATCATAACCATAACATAACTGCTCATATAAGTTGATTTCCGGAAGCCAATTGTATCAATCTCGATATAATTACCTGTATTCATAAAAATATTCATTTATTATTATAAATTTTTCATTTTCCCTATGGCATTTGATGGAACAATCACTTGGAAACAATTTGGTATATAAATGCTACATATATGAGCATTATTGAATCCAATCAAGCGAAATCACCTAATTTTCTCAACAAACTGACAAGAGGAGGGAGCGGTTGGCGGGCTGCCGGTGGTTGGGTGCTGGAGGGGGTGGGGGTGTGGGTTGTAGCATGTTGGCAGTAGAGGGGGGGATGGCAACCAGACTAGGAGGCCTTGGGCAAGATCAAGCCTCGGGCTGGGCCAGATCACGTTTCGGGAGAGACCAGGCTTCGAGCCAGACCAGGCCAGATAAGTCCTCAGACCAGGCCAGACTAGGCCAGATAAGTCCTCAGACCAGGCCAGATAAGGCCTCATGTAACACCTCCAGATTGATACTCCCCTTTCTCACCTAAAACCCCAGCTTAACACTGCTTATCAAGCTCACTTTGACCCTCATTGAACTTATCCGCTCTAATGTTAAACTGAATTATTAAATGGGGGAAATACAACTGGGTTGTTATGATTCTAATATTAATAAAAACTTAAGTTTACACTGCTACCACCTTCTGAAACCTGAATGTGCCTGCATTACTGATCTCCTAGGAAGGACAGAAACCAATAATCATACTCTCGAATGGTGTATTACATCTCGGACATTAACACTGGGGATAATTTATAGAAATTCTTTTCTTTACCAATTGAGGATCAGGGGATGTCTTAATTATCATTAAATGAAGAAAAACACAGGGAACTTCCAAAACCTGCATGAAAATGAGAAATCTAATGGCTCAGACTAAATTTTTAAGGGGAATTGAGCTAAAACTCCAAATAATCAATAATGAAACGTTATTTAATCAATGACACAAAATAATATCCTAATTCTTAATACAGTACATCCTATGAGGCAAAGGAGTGCAATTAGCTGACACACCCAACCAAGGGAACAAATTACCTTTCACTGAAATTACCAGCCAGATGTTGACGGCTTCTCCCAGGTCCCCTGGAACTGTCCCAAGTCACCTCTCAAGACACACTAAACTAAGATTTGCTCACAAGCTTACCAGTGGGGATAGCTCCTCCCACAACTAGTTTCCTAGGCCCAATAAACCCCGCCTCTCCAAGTCTAGAGCCAATGACTCTATTCAAATACCTCACCTGAGACTCTCCCATAACCAAAATTCACTTACGTACTTCCTTTACTTTGTGAGCCCCTTGATTGACCTGCGTTCCCTTCATTGCCGTGCCTTTCGAGCGAACTGCAATCTCCCTACAGCACTCGTCTTCCAACATGGCGAATGAATTGGAGGTCTTTGACAACCCGCCTACAGCTGTCCTAGTCTTCTTAAGACCCCTATCCTTTGAGACATTTCAAGACAAAGACTTTCTAATGCTGCTCTCCTTATTAGCTTCCTCCTGATGTTGTTCCATCTGTCTTAGCTCTGCCATCTGTCTTAGCTCCTCATTAGTTCATACTTAGTTCAACACAAGGCAAAGTTAGAGAAGATTCATAGGTATGCCACCAGACTAGTCCCAGAACTGAGAGGCATGAGTTAAGAGGAAAGGCTCTAGGAGCTAAACCTTACATCATGGAAGACAGAAGAATAATAAGTGGAGACATGATCACCACTTACAAAATTCTTAGAGGAATTGACAGGGTAGACAAAGACAAACTATTTAGCAGAGGGGGGGGGGCGACCACAGGTGGCGGCGCTCGCTCGCTTGCTTGCTTGCTTGCTTGCCCCAAAATACATATTTGAAAACATATCCAAACCCATTATTTAAACAAGACTATATACTTTAACATGTGTGTGTGTGTGTGTGTGTCATTTCAATGAGCCAAATAAATAATTAAGCATTTGACAATGTATAGATGCAAGTGGTAGGCAGGTAGGCAAGGCAGGTAGGCAAGGCAGGTAGGCAGGTAGGCAAGGCAGGTAGGCAAGGCAGGTAGGCAAGGCAGGTAGGCAAGGCAGGTAGGCAGGTAGGCAAGGCAGGTAGGCAAGGCAGGTAGGCAAGGCAGGTAGGCAAGGCAGGTAGGCCAATAACATTTGTGTGATATTTGTTGTCCGTGCCTGCATGTAGTAGACTTTATAGTGATGTACCAAATGTATCAATAATGACTTTTAATATAAGATTGTCCATCCAAATGCATGCATAAAACTGTGAGTGAGGTAACTGTTGTGGGATGGAGGAGGCGGCATGGTGGGGGAGGGGTTAGGGTTAGTGGGAGGGTTAGGGGGGTTGTCGGGTGTCGCTGGCTGGAATAATTGGTGTTGAATTTGTGGAGATAGGTTATATAGATGATTGATAAAGATTAAGCCACCCAAAAGGTGGCACGGGCATGAATAGCCCGTAAGTGGTGGCCCTTTCGAGCCATTACCAGTATCAAAAGATGATACTGGAGATCTGTGGAGGCGCAACTGCACCCTGCGTGACGGGAGATGTCTCCTGGACCAAGTGGTGACCAAATGGTGTATATATAGATCAGGTTGTTGGATTTATATAGTAGAGGGGAGGGAGGACTTATGCACAATGTGTGGGTTGTTATGTAGTGGTTGGGCCTAGTGTAGAGAGTGGGCGGAGGTTGGTGGGTGGGAGTGGGTGGGGTTTTTGATTGTGTATTTGTTGGTGGGCGTGTTTGTGGGGAAGGCTGGCGGGGCTGGGAGAAATGTGTGGGTAAAGGTGGCGAAAAATGTCGGGTGGTGGAGTGTGGGGGGGGGGGGTTTGAATATTCTCGTTTTCAGTTGGTGAGTCTTCCCACATTGTGGCTGACTAGATGGACCCTCAATCTCTCTCTCCTGACTCGTTATCTCGTTGCTCCTACTTCAACAGTGCCTCTTTACCTTCTCCATGTGTGACACACACCTACCTACACACCTGCACCTTACGTTGAGCAGGTGTGGGGAGCGTAATAAGAGCGAGAATGGTGGGTAGAGAGGCATAAATGTGTGTAACTGCAGGCGGCTGAGGGGCAGAGGGAGGTAGCCAGGCGCGCTCACCTCAACTGTGTGTGTGTGTGCGGTGGTGCCACAGTGGACGGCTCATCTTCGTCCATGTCCACTCCCAACCCTTTATTAACCCTCAGTGACACTCCAGGCAACAACACTGTGTCACTAGCGACACTTTTCACTGACACACTTTGGCCATAAAACACCTGCCAATACCCGCAACACCTCCCACTGGCCAGCAACGTGGCAACAACATCATCAGCTGACTGCCCCACCCACCACCACCTTCCTCACTCTCTCTCTCTCTCTCTCTCTCTCTCTCTCGCCCAAACTAACTACTACAGTTTGCACCAGCTTAATACTCTCACGAATTTCCCTTCTCACCAACGCTTGGCCTCACGAATTTTGCCCTCACGACGTTAACCTAACCTCATAGGCATCAAACCTAAGCTCACAGGCATCAAACCTAACCTCACAGATGTATATATATATATACATATACATCGAGTCAGGTCCGAACCTGACTCGATTTGATGAGTTTATAAGGTTGGTTTAAGTCATTTGAATTGGAGAGAGAGAGAGAGAGAGAGAGAGAGAGAGAGAGAGAGAGATAGACAGATAGATAGACAGATAGATAGATAGACAGATAGACAGATAGATAGACAGATAGATAGATAGATAGACAGATAGACAGATAGATAGACAGATAGACAGATAGACAGATAGATAGACAGATAGATAGATAGACAGATAGACAGATAGATAGATAGACAGATAGACAGATAGATAGACAGATAGATATATAGATAGACAGACAGAGGGAGGTTATTATTTAATATATATTAAGCAATATAATATTAAACAAAGAGAGAAATCATTTTGAAAATGTGTGACAGTTGGAGCAGAAGGAAGGGTGGGGGGGGGTTCTAGGGTGTCGCTGGGTGTAATAATTTGAGTGTAATTTGCGGAGATAGGTTATATAGAGTTGTTGGCTTTATATACCAGAGGGGCTCAGGCCTTATGCACAATGTGTGGGTTGTTATGTAGTGGTTAGGCGTAGTGTAGAGAGTGGGCGGGGGTTGGTGGGTGGCTATGGGTGGGGTTTTTGATTGTGTATTTGATGGTGGCCGTGTTTGTGGGGAAGGTGGGCAGGGCTGGGAGAAATGTGTGGGTAAAGGTGGCGAAAAATGTCGGGTGGTGGAGTCTGGGGGGTTTGAATATTCTAGTTTTCTGTTGGTGAGTCTTCCCACATTGTGGCTGACTAGATGGACCCTCAATCTCTCTCTCCTGACTCGTTATCTCGTTGCTCCTACTTCAACAGTGCCTTTTTACCTTCTCCATGTGTGACACACACCTACCTACACACCTGCACCTTCCGTTGAGCAGGTGTGGGGAGCGTAATAAGAGCGAGAATGGTGGGTAGAGAGGCATAAATGTGTGTAACTGCAGGCGGCTGAGGGGCAGAGGGAGGTAGCCAGGCGCGCTCACCTCAACTGTGTGTGTGTGTGCGGTGGTGCCACAGTGGACGGCTCATCTTCGTCCACGTCCACTCCCAACCCTTTATTAACCCTCAGTGACACTCCAGGCAACAACACTGTGTCACTAGCGACACTTTTCACTGACACACTGTGGCCATAAAACACCTGCCAATACCCGCAACACCTCCCACTGGCCAGCAACGTGGCAACAACATCATCAGCTGACTGCCCCACCCACCCACCCACCACAACCTTCCTCACTCTCTCTCTCTCTCTCTCTCTCTCGCCCAAACTAACTACTGATTGCAGGATGTGATTGAGGTGTTTTGTGGGCTGGAGTATCGGTGTGACGTTTTGCGATATCTGACCCAAACTTCGGGAGCCCGTTTCCTTTGGGCTCCCGGCAGCTTCAGAACACCCTGGGAGTATTGATTGCGGATTGTGTTTTGTGTGTGGGTTGGGCGGTTGGAGTGCTACGGGGTTGGGTTTTGGGTTCTCTGCGGGGGCGGCTGCGGTTCACCTGGTGGTGGTTGCATTGAGCATTTCAGTGCAGTTTGTTAGTTCAGATGTGTATGTTCGGGGTGATGCTTTGAGGTTAGTGGGTGTTAAGACCCTACTGGGATGCAACTGGGTTCTTCTCTGATGGTAGTAGAGTTTTGGGAATCCGGCCCCAAGTTAGTAGTGGCTTTCAAGGGGTGAGCTCCGTAACACAAGTAAAATTAACGGGGGAGGTATACAAGTACACTAAATTATGAGAATTTTCCTTCAAATATATTTGCCACCGCCATATATATAAAACAAGTCACTCACGGGGATTATAACTACACTTATATACAGTTCCGTCTTCCTCCGAAGACACTGGATACTCGGCGATGCTCACTCTGGGTAGCCTTGGTTCCTTCTTCCGTGGCCCACGATGAATCCACGCTGACTACCCCGAATCTACCCTGGCCACAGGCCACCCAAATCACAGTCCCACTGGGTGCTTCGTCGTGGAGGCCTTCAACCACAATCCAGCCTGTAGCTGGCAGGTATCAATCAGCTCCACTGTATTGGCCACTCCACGACCGATACTAGGGTTGCGAGCCCTAGCCAGGAACCTCGTGTGACTTGCTGGTCACTCTCCTCATACAGCACCCCAGTGGGTGGTCTCTTTCACCAGCCAACCCTGGATAAGGCGATTCCCGACACTGCCAGTCCCTAGGCAGGCTATTACTCTCAACAGAGTTCGTCCGGGGGTGACTCACAGCTTCTACAAAGCAGACTGGTGAAGAGACCTTGGCTGCCTTAGGTAGACTGATCCATCGTCCAACACAGCAGTCCCAGGTTGACTCTGAAACCAGACACGTCATTAGTATACTGGGACACTACCTGGGACCACTAGGAAACATCACTTACTAGCTTAGACAGAAACGTCCACCTCTTCACTCCATAGATGGCGTTCACTGTCTAAGCACTACCTCACCAGAGGTCAGCAGCGGCTACTCCACGAGCCAATTAAGACGGGAATCCAGCGCCTATTGCCGGCATATCCTGTCACCACTAGATGGCGTCGTCCATTTGGAGGGGGTTTCGGGAGCGGACTCACAGATGGCGTTGTCGTCACTGCTCCGTGCTCCGACGATGGACTCGGGTCTGTAACACCTCCCCACCAAAAAGAATTTGGTTTGGGTTTCTATAAAAGATAAAACAAACCAAATTAGTACATGGGTACAACTCCAAACGGACTCACATAAACAATGGACTGGGGTGGCGAGGATGTCTTGTCCGCAAAACAGCCCTAACAGGAGAATCTGGCACAAGGAAAACTTGAGGATCATAGGCAATGGCTTGCCTGATGTGGCTTCCCACACCCTCACTGAGATGGCAAACAGGGGCATAATCATCTCACGTGTCTTTAGTAAGGATCGGCACAGGCGCAATGTGGGGTGAATCAACACCTCCCTGTGTCGTGGCACCGTTGGTGGCTGGTCGCAGACGGCATTTCTTATACTGGTCCGGTAGTCCTTCAGGGAGACGTGAACCTGGAATACAGGGGACTGATAATTTGGAGTAACAGCGATAGTTGTTAAGTCAGTACTTACAGCATAACCGTCTACTAGGCCACACCTAGTCCCAACAGGGCTGCTTGTACAGTGAAGATGGTGTTCGCTCTGCCACCGTCAGGTCAACCAACGTTCCATATAACGCTGAATCCAGGTTCGGCAATCATGCGGGGGGTGTCAACCTGTCGAAAACAGTCACTCATAATATCATTTCTCCCACTCCCTGTATCCATCATCACCTTCCAGGTCCCTTCTTCTGTAACACTGTAAAAGTGTTTGGTTTAGGTTAATACATACATAGAGTACATGAGTCACAGACAAGGATCGGAGAGGCGCCAGTTGTCTGCCTGAGATCTCACACTAACCGTTAATGACCCCAAGTGACCTGAGGTCAGATCATGATAATTTCACCTTGCTTCCGCTAAGCGTATAATTGGAGCCGGGTAGCCTTCAAACATGCCGACGTTTAAGGAGTGGCTTGGTAGTGCCGGAGGCTATCTACTTGTGGGCGGAGTTAGCTACTAGGTTCCCCAATATAAACTCGGAGAGCTATCCAGCAAAGAGCATTAACAGACAGAACGGCAGTCAGGATTGCAGAAGAGACGGCCTAGCAGGAAGGCTGTCGGCCGGCAGGGCGGGAGTCTCTGTCAACTACAGACCCCCCCCCCCCCCCTCTATCCAGCTATAGGCAGAGACACTTGGTGAGTGAATAGTAAGGTGACTTGTCGTGTTTTACAAGTGTTGTGTGACGATCAGGGGCAGTCAAGTTGTAGGGTTCTCAGATTCTTGGAGGATGACTCACTTTAAATATTAAACTGGAACATTTTAATTGAATTGCTAAATTATGATACTTCATGGGGAAATATAATTATGAATTTATTATTTAAATTGTGTTTAACTTTGTTCCCTAGAGATTTTGAGTTGAGGTGAGAAAGCCTCTGTGGTTACTGGTTTCATGATATTAACGAGTACATGTTTGGAGTTGATACATGGTACAGAGGGAACATACTAATAATGAACTCATGATAACATCTTTTGAGAATTTTGTGATACAGGCAAGTTCCATTCCTTGTCTTGTGTGTAATGATCATGAATGGATGGTGGCAGCATTTCGTCTTCTACTATCAACTCTTCTACTACTACTATCTACTCTTCTACTTCTACCTATCTACACCTCTCCCTCCACCCCCTCTCTAAACTCTCACTGTCAACTAATGACCCTCCTCGCTCCTCCCACCTCTCTCCCTCTCACCCCCAAGCCCTCACTAATTACTTCACTATTCATTTCTTTCCTTTCGTTTTCTCTTATACGTTTGTGGCAATGATTATGTATTCTAGAGTTCTCTCTAGAGTTTCGGGTAACTGATCAAGTGACGGCGCCTTGTAGTCGTAGCACCTAGGTAGTCAAATACCTAGGTTACAAGGTGTTGAACGAGAGAGGCTGCCTTAGGAACTCTGGAGGGTGCTCTAGAATAGTTAGCTAACTGAGGACGGGATAACGGACTAGAGAGAGCTGTTTCCCCCAGCCTCGTTAGTTAACTGGGGGGTGGAATAATGGACAAGATAGAGCTATTTCCCCCACCCCCCGTTACAATGGTGGCAGCGGTGTTGAACAATGTTTAAGGTATTGGTGTTCTTTTAACATTGTTCAGTCCCACGTGTCTTTTTGCCGCTCAGGCGCTATCAGGGAGATCTTGACAGGTGTTTTACTTTCGCGATTTAGCGAGTTTTTTTCAGGCTAGGAGATAGTGATTCTCTAGTGTTGTGGTTTAGTGATTTTGTGAGTTTTGTGGTGTTCAGGGAATGTTTACCAGAACTTGCGTGTGTAGTGATTAATGTTAGTGATAAGATTTGGCGATTTGGGAACCTAGCGGTTGGTGGGTAGTGCAGGTCAGCTGAGTGTGACAGGTGACCTCGCATGTCCCAGGGGGACACCCAGCCACCGCTGGTCTCCAGGTCAGTGGGGAGTGGCAGGTGTAGTTCTTAAGTAGTTTTAAGTGGTGAGTCTGCTCAGATTATTGCGATCGACTGTTTTACTCCATTTGAACGCAATAACCCGAGGTGTACTGGTCTTGTACAGCATGCTAGGGGGAGCCTTAGTATGTCAGTAGACTTCACGTTGGGGACGCTCGACGTTAGATAGTCTGGTCACAGGGGTGGCAACAGTTTGGGGTTGTTGACCGGCGGAGAAGCTAGGGAGACACTCTGGGTCACGTAGGTGGCTGTAGGTTAAGGGTGGGAGTAATGGTTAATTATGTACTTAAGATTAGGAACGGTACAGTTAAGTTTAGGCTAGTGTTTTGTCTATTAGTGTTGATTTTTTTTGTGACAAGTTAAAGGTAGTGATGACCTTATTCTCTCTTCTCTAACTTTCCTCTGTTACTGTCTTATGTTCCACCAAGTCAATATCATTCAGTGTTAATTGGATTATTTTAAAAATTTAAGTGTAGTTGTTGCCAGGAGGAGAGCGGTATGACTGGACTGTGTAACCCTATACAAACTACAGGGTCACATAACATATCTTGGGAGCACGATATTGTCGCCTTTCTGTTCACCCACAGGTGGGAGCCAGAAGAGAGGAGAGACGCACATACAAAAGAGAGAGACGGCTGCTGTGTACCACACTCACGGGCGTTAATCACCACCACCACGACCAGCCCACTACCTGGAGGTCACGGCTCCACCACCATCACCACCCCAGGGGACCCCAAGATGCAGCCCTCTCGGTCAGTCAACATCGGTCTACCCAGGATGGACCCCAAGATGGACGGACCCCAGTGGACCCCAAGATGGACGGACCCCAGTGGACCCCAAGACAGACGACCCCAGACGACCCAGTAAAAATGGAAGAGGAGCAACAACGACTCCAGTCTGTCCCACCAACATCGGTCTACCCAGGATGGACCCCAGGACGGACGGACCCCAATGGACCCCAGGTCTGCTTGTCAAAGACCCATGGGAGGAGGAAGAGAGAAGAAAGAAGAGAGAAGAAAGAAGAGAGAAGAAGGAAGAGAGAAGAAAGAAGAAAGAAGAAAGAAGAAAGAAGAAGAAGAAGATAAGACAAGCTGAGTGAGACACGATGCCTCGTGTCCCTTGCTGGTGTCAGCATCATTGCATGGAGCGTAATTGCAAGACAGGATCGTTTGCCTTAACTGGCCGCCCCTCCTGCAAGCATGTTGCTCTGTTGAGTGATTCATCCTGTGTCATGCGGACTTGATGTGGCTGTCAGAAGTAGCTCTCTGAAGGAGGCGTGCTGGAGCAACAGGGAGGAAGAAGAGTAGGATGGGATTTCTACTGTTGGCAACTATATGAAGGTCTCGAAACTTGTAGTCCCTATAGCTGTGAAGAACCCCAATATACGTCTCTCATGGTGACTGACGTAGGGCCAATTACAGATCAGCTGGGACAACCGAATTCCACGGTCCTGTGCGCAGTTCAAGTAGTAACGGCTTTCGGGTTGACCAAGGGTTGTTGTGCGTTAACGACGGAGAAGCGACGGAGGCAGTTGTGTTGAAGAAATGTGGTACAGGATTATCTACAAGACCAAGCAGTGACGTCGCCCAGCCAGAGACAATGGACGTCTGTCTACATATTTCATTTTTTAGAGTAGGATGATGTATATTTGTTTAGCTAGGATGTATTCTTTTCGTTAATAAAGTTGTCGCACACAGCTAGCTTGCTTTAGCAGTGTTGCAAAAACTTTATTTTCGGGGAGAAGGGGAGATGTAACACTGTAAAAGTGTTTGGTTTAGGTTAATACATACATAGAGTACATGAGTCACAGACAAGGATCGGAGAGGCGCCAGTTGTCTGCCTGAGATCTCACACCTCTAACCGTTAATGACCCCAAGTGACCTGAGGTCAGATCATGATAATTTCACCTTGCTTCCGCTAAGCGTATAATTGGAGCCGGGTAGCCTTCAAACATGCCGACGTTTAAGGAGTGGCTTGGTAGTGCCGGAGGCTATCTACTTGTGGGCGGAGTTAGCTACTAGGTTCCCCAATATAAACTCGGAGAGCTATCCAGCAAAGAGCATTAACAGACAGAACGGCAGTCAGGATTGCAGAAGAGACGGCCTAGCAGGAAGGCTGTCGGCCGGCAGGGCGGGAGTCTCTGTCAACTACAGACCCCCCCCCCCCCCCCTCTATCCAGCTATAGGCAGAGACACTTGGTGAGTGAATAGTAAGGTGACTTGTCGTGTTTTACAAGTGTTGTGTGACGATCAGGGGCAGTCAAGTTGTAGGGTTCTCAGATTCTTGGAGGATGACTCACTTTAAATATTAAACTGGAACATTTTAATTGAATTGCTAAATTATGATACTTCATGGGGAAATATAATTATGAATTTATTATTTAAATTGTGTTTAACTTTGTTCCCTAGAGATTTTGAGTTGAGGTGAGAAAGCCTCTGTGGTTACTGGTTTCATGATATTAACGAGTACATGTTTGGAGTTGATACATGGTACAGAGGGAACATACTAATAATGAACTCATGATAACATCTTTTGAGAATTTTGTGATACAGGCAAGTTCCATTCCTTGTCTTGTGTGTAATGATCATGAATGGATGGTGGCAGCATTTCGTCTTCTA
This sequence comes from Procambarus clarkii, assembly GCF_040958095.1. Classification (NCBI taxonomy): domain Eukaryota; kingdom Metazoa; phylum Arthropoda; class Malacostraca; order Decapoda; family Cambaridae; genus Procambarus; species Procambarus clarkii. The sequence continues at coordinate 25,784,369 of NC_091191.1, read as the reverse complement.
CTATCTACTCTTCTACGTCTACTTTCTACTCTTCTACTTCTACCTATCGATACCTCTCCCTCCACCCCTCTCTAAACTCTCACTTTCAACTAATAACCCTCCTCGCCCCTCCCACCTCCCTACCTCTTACCCCAAACCCTCACTAATTACTTCACTATTCATTTCTTTCCTTTCGTTTCCTCTTATACGTTTGTGGCAATGATCCTATATTCTAGAGTTCTCTCTAGAGTTTCGGGTAGCTGATCCAGTTACGGCGCCTTGTAGTCTTAGCACCTAGGTAGTCGAATACCTAGGTTACAAGGTGTTGAACGAGAGAGGTTGCCTTAGGAACTCTGGGAGTGCTCTAGAATAGTTAGCTAACTGGAGACGGGATAACGGACTAGAGAGAGCTGTTTCCCCCGGCTTCGTTAGTTAACTGGGGGGTGGAATAATGGACAAGATAGAGCTATTTCCCCCACCCCCCGTTACACTTCGACTGTAACACTCACAGTGCAAGTATCTAATCCCTGGGGTCTCTTCACGATGTTCATAGGAACCATCATCTATCGGGTCGTCCACTGGTCCTTACTTAGAATGCACATTAGAATTAAACAAAATACCGCCAAGAAACATTTAGGAATAAGTTTCACGAGCCTATCACGTCCATAGCTGGCGATCTCCATTAGCCTGGCTTGGATCAAAGAGCGCACTAGGGCCTGCGCACCTACCTCACAAACCTCTAATGTCTGGGGAATCTCTGGCCGGCTCAGTATGCATTGTACTTTGCCATGCCGCAAGTACTCATCCGCCGTCACTCCAGACTCTTGGGTATTCGTGGGCACTTGTACATGAGGCCTCTCCTCTTGCTCAGTCGCTTCTGTCACCAAAACCTCATGTTTCTTGTCGGGAGAAGAATCAGGAGACTCTGTCGGAATGCTGTCTATCTGTTGGTGAGAGGAAGAATTAAACAAGTTTAGTAGTTGTACGTCTGCCTGTACCTGGATATTACCAATTCCTGCTGTTACCTCAGACCTTCTTGCTGTTCCGGCTGACTCGTCCACAATCTTGAGATGATTGTTGCTCCAACCTGTCACCAAGTCGTTGGTTAGTATTACATCAATTCCAGCTATAGGCAGGGTATCAACTACTGCTAACGCACATGTGCCGCTGAAGTAAGGTGAGTCTAGATGTACCGGCACTAAGGGGGCAACGTACTGTGTCATAGGAAACCCAACCAGGACAACCTTTTGTCTCCCGTCTACACTCACTCCCTCGGGTAACGAGTCTCTCACGATCAGGGACTGGGCTGCTCCACTATCTCTGAGCACTACAACTGATCTACCAGTATGATCACTCATTACATACCCGCCTGAAGTGTGAGGAGCAAACAATCCTGGTCCTTCCTGACTAGTCATCAGAGACTGGGTTTCCACTGGTGGTGTCACACAACCCATCAGCATCACTTCCCTACGTGGATCGCAACCTCTTCTGCCTCGGCACATAGCAGCAATGTGTCCTTTCTGCCCACAAGTCCAATACACTACATTCCTCCTTGGACTACGGTGTTTCGGACTGATAGGACTAGTCCTTCGGGGACTACTTGGGGGCGTCTTCATAGCACTTTGTGGGATGGGTCTTTCTTCTTCCTGACGAGATTTGCCAAACAGACGTGGGGTAATTCTTAGGGACATACCTAGTGGATGACCTATGCGTCAATGCGTGACCTATCTTCTTTCTTGCCTTTCTTTTTCCTTTTCTTCTAATTCTTAACGCTTCATTTCCTTTTCTTTTTCTTTCAATTCCCGTTCTATTTCTAATTTCTTCCATTCTATCTCACGATTTATTTCTAAGGCACGCATTTTGACAGTTAGAAAACTTATATTCCGTTCTCCTACATCACTTTCACCGTCACTACCATTATCTTCCTTTTCAGTGGCAACTACCACCTCACTTTCCTTTGTACTCTGTGCCTCGCTTTCCTGCTTCTCCCCGGCCTTCAAATGTTTATGAACCTTCGACAAGATCTCAACACGGGAGTCACTTTCACGTATTTTGATCTCCAGATAGGCACTCACTAGTACAAGTTCTTGCTCTCCCAGATATTTCAATCTGGCAAGACAGTCCTCCTTGCTCAAAAAGTCCTGAACATCATCCAGATCTTCAATTGTCACTTTCTCCGCCATTGTCACTTAAGTGGTGCACGAACACTTAACACACTGCTTCACTTGAGCACTTAATGCACCGAGCACCGCACTCACCAATTTTGCATTTATCACACCGAGCACCGCACTCGCCAACACTGCACGTGTTCACACTGCTCTGAACAGAACGTATAACGTCCTAATAATTATAAACAGGGGGAATTATTTACAGGGGATTGCACTACGTCACCACCCCTGTCAAACATACTTGACAAGGGGTCGGATCCCGCTAGGGATGCCAATGATGTTACGACCCTACTGGGACGCAACCGGGTTCTTCTCTGATGGTAGTAGAGTTTTGGGAATCCGGCCCCAAGTTAGTAGAGGCTTTCAAGGGGTGAGCTCCGTAACACAAGTTAAATTAACGGGGGAGGTATACAAGTACACTAAATTATGAGAATTTTCCTTCAAATATATTTGCCACCACCATATATATATATAAAACAAGTCACACATGGGGATTATAACTACACTTATATACAGTTCCGTCTTCCTCCGAAGACACTGGATACTCGGCGATGCTCACTCTGGGTAGCCCTGGTTCCTTCTTCCGTGGCCCACGATGAATCCACGCTGACTACCCCGAATCTACCCTGGCCACAGGCCAGCCAAATCACAGTCCCACTGGGTGCTTCGTCGTGGAGGCCTTCAACCACAATCCAGCCTGTAGCTGGCAGGGACCGATCAGCTCCACTGTATAGGCCACTCCACGACCGATACTAGGGTTGCGAGCCCTAGCCAGGAGCCTCATGTGACTCGCTGGTCACTCTCCTCATACAGCACCCCATTGGGTGGTCTCTTCCACCAGCCAACCCTGGATAAGGCGATTCCCGACACTGCCAGTCCTTAGGCAGGCTATTACTTAGGCGCCTATTGCCGGCATATCCTGTCACCACTAGATGGCGTCGTCCACTTGGAGGGGGTTTCGGGAGCGGACTCACAGATGGCATGGTCGTAACTGCTCCATGCTCCGACAATGGACTCGGGTCCGTAACAGTGGGGAAGTTGGGGGGGGGTGATTGGGGTCTGGGTGTGGTTGGGTTTTCCTCTCCCCCTCCCCCTGGGGGCTTCCTCGACGGTGTGTGGTATGGGGTAGGAGCATGTTGCGTTCTAGTGCATGTGCGCCTTTTTCGCGTGGTTGATTTTCTCCTCCCGGTTACTTTGTGTTCGTGTGTGTGTGTGTTTGGGTTTTCTTTTTCCCGGTTCCTGCATGGTCTGATGTTTTGTTTCCTGTGTGTGTGTGTGGTCCTGTTTGTTCCGATTCCTGTGTGTTCCGGTGCTCTACTTTTGTGTACTTTCTTTTGAATTTTTGTACTTTCCATGTGGCAATTATGGCTCGTCTAGTCCCGTGTTTTCTATGCTCATTTAACATGTTTCCTTTTGTTTCTTTGGATATGTTTGTGTATAGTTCTTGTATTTTCCTATTTCATGCCCTGTTTCATGTTTTGTGCTCGTTTCGTAATTCTGTTCTGAGTTTATGCTCTTGTACTGTGTTCATTGTTGAATTCTTGTAGCCCTGGTTTGAATTTTTGTTCGTGTTCTACTCTCATGCTATTTCATTTTTTATTTATTGTGTTTACTTTCATAAATAAAAAGAAAAATCTATGACCACAGCATAAAGTTGTACGACATTGCCTGTCACCACAAAGTCTGTCATCTGTGAAACCAACCTTTGTTATTGGTTTGCCAGAAAATGGCCTAGTTTCCTGAATGGTTAAGTTGTAAAATAACAACATTTAAACTAACTCATAATTTTCTTTAATACCTAAGCCAGAAGGTCTCTTAATGTTTTGTGTTTACACAACTTGCCCCCCCTTCCTCCCTTTCTGGCTCGTTGTGGCCGTGAGGGGGCTTGGTGGGCGGCTGCCGGAGTGTGATGCTCCATGGGTCAGTCCTCTGTCCTATTGAGGCCTTATGCTCCGGCTGATGTCTTTACTAATTTTGGCCAGAATTCTTTTTCCTTTTCCTTGTGTTTCATTTTTCTCTCTCCCCCCCCCCCCCCTCTTCTCCTTTCTAATTGCCATTTCCTGCCGACCTTTTGCCTGTTTTGATTATTCTCTTGGACTTCTTCTATTTTGACGCCCGGGTGTTTGAGGAGGCATACTCTTGCACCTGTAGAACTGTAGTACCTGACGTCGAGAGGGAGGGGGAACCTTTTATTGTCAATCCTCCTTTCGTCACTGAACCCGATCTCGACGGACTCACGGTTCTTAAGGTGGCGCTTGTGGGGCGTATACTCATGACGCACCCCTAGGGGGCCCCGGCATGATTGGCGATAGCTTCTTGTTGGGTGTCCTGCCTCTAATTGTGGCTCCATGGTGGGTGTGGGGGCACATTCGTGAATGAAAGATTTTTTTCCTCGTTTTCATGGCTGATAATGTTTCTCTTGTTCCTTCTCAGGCTCGTGGGATGGGCGACCAAGCCCCCGAGTCGGACTGTGTTGGAAGACCAGACCCTGTAGCCCCCGCTGCACTGGGCCCCGACGACCTGACTACTCCCCCCAGCTCTCCTCCCTCCTCTGCGGTAGGGTCGAGTCCCAAGCCCCCAGTGGTGACCACCTCGTCCCCTGGCACGGCTTCGTCTCTCATTGTGACTACTGCGCCTTTTACCCCCTCTCTCCCTCTGGGGGTTCTAAACGCTGTCCTGCCACGGCCACACTCGGACGATCCCTTCCCATAATAGTACTTACAACGCCTTGTTTGGTCCCGCTACGTGGGCTAAGTACTTTGATCTCCACCATCTGGATTCTACTCCACCTGACGATTTCTCCCTCCATAACCACCTTGTTGATTCCATAGATGCCTCTGTTACTTTTAACTCCACCAGTTACAGTACGTGTGTCGTCGCTGCTCCTTCTCAGGATGCAGCTACTCGCTTAGCCGCTTTGTCCTGCATTATAGAGACCCCTGTTGAGGTCTCCAAGAACGCTTGGTTAAATGCCAGTGTTGGTACTGTTCTCCTCCCACACCATGTTGCCTGGAGGACTGGAGGACTGAATGGCCCAAGGCCATTCAGTCCTCCAGGTGGACACGTTTACTCGACCCCGTCGTGGTCGTCGCCGTCAGCCCCTTCGAGTTGTATAAATCACCTTTGATAGTAGGGCCCTTCCGCCCTCTATTATTCTTGCTGGTGCCAGATGCTCCGTTCAGGAGTACATTCCCTCTCCTAGACTTTGCAATATGTGTTCGAAGTTCGGGCACGGTGTCCTCAAATACACCAGTACTGTGTATCTGTTCCCCATGTGTGGAGACGATAGTCATTCTAAGTCCGAGTGCACTGCTCCCCAAGCTCGCTGCCTCAATTGCGGTGAAGCCTACCCTACCTTCTCACGCTCCTGTATGCACTACAAACTCGAGGAAGCCGTCTTCAACTTGAAGCACCATGATCGTCTGTCTATTCCTGAAGCGAGACGCCAAGTTCGTCGTCTCACCCCTTTCGCAGGCGTCTCTTACGCTCGCGTGTTGCGTTCTACCTCTCCTCGTCCTTCCCGCCTTCCTCAGACTCACAACTTTTCCCGGCCTTAAACCCGACCACACCCACTACCTCCTCCCCAATTCCTATGCCTCCTGTCCCGGATGATCTCCCTCCCGGTTCTTCATCTGGGGTTTCCCCCCTTCCTACCCAGTCCACCATATCTCCTTTGTCTTATTCCCCATCTCCCCCCACTCTTTCTTCCCAACCCTCCCCCCAGTCTCTTGACCCTACACGCCACCTGACTGTCCACCTACTACCTGACTGTCCAGGCTGGTATCCATCATCCTCCCAGCAATCTTCGCGTTGTTCGCTCCCGTTCCTCTTCTCCTTCTGAGACCATTGAGTCTGTCGTCTGGTACGTTGTTACTGGAACGCCTGTCTCTTCGAGTCAGAAACGTAAGCCTGGCTCCTCTCCTTCCTCTCCAGAGGGTAAGAAGGTTTCGCTTTCTTCCTCAACCCCCCCCCCCTCCCCGCTCAGCTCGTTGTTGCCGTGAGGGGGGCTTAGTGGGCGGCTGCAGGAGTGTGATGCTCCTTGGGACAGTCCTCTGTCCTTTTCTAGCCTTGTGCTCCTGCTGCCGTCCTCTCCAATTCTGCTGGGCACCTTTTCCTATTCCTTCTGTTTCGTTTTTCTCCCCCCTCTTCTCCTATCTGCTTGCCGTTTCCTGCCGACCTTTTGCTTGTTCTGGTTCTTCCCTTGGACTTCTTCTATTTTGACGCCCGGGTGCTTGAGGAGGCATACTCTTGCACCCGTAGAACTGTAGTACCCGACGTCGAGAGCGAGGGAAACCTTTTATTGTCAATCCCCCTTTCGTCACTGAACCCGATCTCGACGGACTGTCGGTTTCTTAAGGTGGCGTTTGTGGGGCGTATACTCACGACGCACCCCTAGGAGGCCCCGGCAAGATCGGCGATAGCTTCTTGTTGGGTGTCCTGCCTCTAATTGTGGCTCCATGGTGGGTGTGTGGGCACATTCGTGAATGAATATTCCTTTTCGTAACGATGATGACCTCTGTTTCGGCTGTTTCTGCATTACCTTCTCAGGCTCGTGGGGTGGGCGACCAAGCCCCCGAGTCGGTCCGTGTTGGAAGACCGGGCTCTGTAGCCTCCGCTGCATTGGGCCCCGACCTTGCTCCTCCTTTGACCTCTCTGACTCCTTCCCCTGGCTCCCCTCCCTCCTCTGTGGTTGGGTCGAGCCCCAAGCCCCCAGTGGTGACTACCTCGTCCCCTGGCGCGGCTCCATCTCTAGTTGTAACTACTGCGCTTCTTAACCCCTCTCTCTCTGGGGGTTCTCACCGCCGTCCTCGTCACGGCCGCCCTCGCTCGATTCCTTCCAGTTCTGCTACCTATCAAGCCTTGTTTGGTCCCGCTTCGTGGGCCAAATATTTTGATCTCCTCCCTCTTGATTCTGCGCCTCCTGACGATTTCTCCCTCCATCAACATCTTGTTGATTCCGTGGATGCCTCCATTACTTTCAACCCCACTCGTCTCGGTACACGTGTTGTTGCTGCTCCTTCTCAGGATGCTGCTTCCCGCTTGGCTGCCTTATCCTGCCTTGGTGAGACCCCTGTTCGGGTCTCGAAGAACGCTCAGTTGAATGCCAGTGTTGGCACTATTCTGCTCCCGCCCCATGTTGCGACCGGTGTTCGGGACCTGCGCGACTGCCACGACGATATTCGACATATCCTTGCTGCCCAGGGCCATTCTATTCTCCAGGTGGACACGTTTACTCGTCCCCCTCGTGGTAGTCGCCGTCAACCCCTCCGGGTTGTGAACATTACCTTTGATGGTAGGACCCTTCCACCCTCTGTCATTCTTGTTGGTGCCAGGTGCTTTGTCCAGGAGTACATTCCTTCTCCTCGGCTCTGTAACAAGTGCTGGAGGTTTGGGCATGGTGCCCTCCGCTGCTCCGGGACTGTCTCTCTCTGTCCTTTGTGTGGTGGCTAAGGTCACTCTAAGTCGGAGTGCACTTCTCAGGCTCGTTGCCTCAACTGCGGTGAGGCCCATCCTACCTTCTCCCGTGCGTGTGTCCATTACAAGCTTGAGGCAGCCGTCCTCAACTTGAAGCACCGGGAGCGTTTATCTTTTCCTGAGGCGAAACGCCAGGTTCGGCGGCTCCCGCCTTGTGCTAATATCTCATGCTCGCGTGTTGCGCTCTTCCTCTCCTCGTCCTTCCCACCTTCCTCAGACTCACAACCGTTTCCAGGCCTTGGACCCTGATGCGCCCACTGCCCCCTCCTCTGTTCCTTTGGGTTCTCTCCCGAAGGATCCACCTCCTGGTCCTTTGTCTAGGGTTCCCCTTCTTTCCACCCGGTCTGTCGTGTCTCCTGTGTCTTCTTCCTCGTCTCCCTCCATTCCTCCTTCCCATCCTACCCCTCCGTCTCTTGAATCTCCCCGCCGCCTGTCAGTGCGGGCTGATGTCCATCGCTCTCCAAACGGCCGTCATGTGTGCTCTCGTTCATCTTCTCCTGTTGAGACGCTAGAATCCGTTGCCCAGTACGTGGTTGCTGGGACACCGGTCTCTTTAAGTCAGTAGCGTAAGCTTGGCTCCTCTCCTTCCTCCTCCCCGGCGGGTAAGAAGGTTTCGCTTTCTTCCTCGGCCCCTACTTCTGCCTCTCTCGCTCCTTCCCCTCCCATTTCGGTGGTTGCGCCCCCTGTTCTTGCTATGGAGGTTTCTTTAGCCCTCGCTTCCCTCTCGGTTGCTGCCCTTGCTGAGGTGCGCTCCCCTCTTTCTACCCCCCCTCTTCCTGCTGCTGTCCTTGACTGCTCCTCTCCATTGTCTCCTCCTCTTCCTCCTCCGGACCCCGCCCGCCCACCTCTGGTCTGTTCTCCCGCCTCCTTCCCTCCGTCTTTGCTCAGTTTACCCATGCCCCCTTACCCTGACTTTGCTGACCCTGATCCCGACCCTGATATTCTTTAACGTGCTCTGTTGCTCTTTCGCCTTTGTTTCTTCCTTGTTCTCTGTTTTTGTCCTTTCTCTTCTCGTCGTTGTCCATTCTTCAATGGAACGTTCGTGGTTATTACGCCAATTTCCTCGAACTCCAACTTCTGATTTTGCGGTTTTCGCCCCTTTGTGTCTGTCTCCAGGAGCCGATGCTTGGTGCTCGTCCTGGTCGTTTTCGTGGCTATTCCTTTCTCTCCCCTCCCCCCCCCCCCCCAGCCGTTGCTGGGGCTTCTAATTCTTCTGCTCTCTTGATTCGTGCTGATGCTCCCTTTGTTCCTTTACTTTTTCCTTCGCCTCTACATTGTTCTGCTGCTCGTATCTTTGTGGGGAAATGGTACACAGTTTGTTCCATTTATCTCCCCCCGAGTGTCCCGCTTTCTCTTCCTGATTTGAAGCACCTCCTAGACTCCTTGCCGGAGCCTGTGCTCCTGCTGGGTGACTTCAATTGTCGTCATTCTCTTTGGGGTGACGTTCTGACGAATACCCGGGGTCGCCTTCTTGAGCCGTTTCTCCTCTCTTCTTCCCTGTCTCTTCTGAATTCTGGTGAGCCCACTCATTTGGACTCTCGGACTCGCACCCTTTCTTGTCTTGATCTTTCTCTCTGCTCTTCTTCTCTTTACTTAGCTTTCACGTGGCAGGTTCTTGATGACCTCCATGGAAGTGATCATTTCCCCATCCTTGTTTCCTTTTTCTCTTTTCGCCCTTCCCTCTTTTTCCCTAGATGGCAGTTTGCTAAGGCGGACTGGACCCTATTTACCCTCAGTGCTGCTCTCTCTGACCATCCCTTCTGCCTCTCTCTCGCGCTCTCCTCCTTTTTCATGACACTATCTTCAACGCTGCCCTCCGCTCTATCCCTCGCTCTTCCTCTCGGGGTCCACGGAAGTGCGTTCCCTGGTGGAATGCGGACTGTGCTCGGGCTGTCCACTGTAAGCGTGCAGCCTGGAAGAGGCACCGCCTTAGGCAGACAACGATTCTTTTCTTTTCTTTCGGAAAGCGAGTGCGGTGGCCCGTAGGGCCATCCGTACAGCTAAACGTGAATGTTGGGCATCTTATGTCTCAACAATTACGTCCGAAACTCCTCTGGCCCAGATCTGGAAGCGTATCCGCAAGATAGCGGGTAAGTTCGTTCCCGATGTTTCACCGGTCCTTCACCTCCATGATACTCTTGTGGCGGACCCATTGCAGGTAGCTTCCGTACTGGGTTCCCACTTTTCTTCTGTTAGCTCTGGTTTTCATCTTCCCCAATCTTTCCTTCTACGTAAACCTGTCCTTGAGTGTCGTCCTTTAGATTTCTGCACTCGTCTTCAGCTTCCCTATAATGATCCCTTCTCTCTCTCTGAACTTCGTTCTGCCCTGGCCCTCTGCGGTTCTACGGCGGCGGGCTCCGATGGTATTCATTATGAGATGCTTCGCCATCTCCCTCCGTACACGTCTCAGCATTTACTGAATCTGTATAATCGGATCTGGGAGTCGTCGTCAGTCCCTGAGGACTGGCTCGATGCCGTTGTCCTCCCTGTTCGCAAACCGGGGTCTCTGGGTACTTCCCCTAAGGACTTTCGCCCTATTGCCCTCACAAGTTGTCTGCAAACTCTTTGAACGTATGGTTAACGTTCGTCTGATGTGGTTCCTGAAACACCATCACCTCCTCTCCCCTTCTCAATTTGGTTTCCACAAGTGCCGCAGCACGACAGATGTCCTGGTGAACTTGGAGGTCTATATTCGTACTGCTTTTGCTGCGAAGACCTAGGTTGTTGCCGTCCTTTTTGACCTTGAAAAGGCTTACGGCACCACTTGGCGGTATCATATTCTATCTCAACTTCATTCTTTTGGCCTTCGTGGTCGTCTCCTTGGTACCGCTCTCTCTGCCACTTTTCAGCAATACGAAGGTGTGCCCCAGGGTAGAGTTCTGAGCACTACTCTTTTTCTGGTTGCCCTCAATGGTCTTCTTTCCTCTCTTCCTTCTGGTGTCTTCTCCGCTCTCTATGTCGATGATCTTACCCTTTGCTGTCAGGGTGATGATTCGCCTCTCCTTCAGCGCCGGCTTCAACTTGCAATTGATGCCGTGTCGTCTTGGGCCACCGATTATGTCTTCAAGTTCTCTACTTCTAAGACTTGTGCCTTGACTTTTACGCGGAAACGGGTCGTTCTTCGTCCCTCTTTGTCACTTTATGGTCATCCCCTTGAATACAATTATTCCGCGAGGCTTTTGGGGTTATTCCTTGACACTCGTTTATCTTGGTCTCCCCATATCTCTTACCTCCGTGTTGAGTGCTCTAAGGCCCTTACCCTCCTTCGGGTCTTGTCCCATACTTCTTGGTGGGCAGATAGGCGCACTCTTCTTGCTTTACATTCCTCTCTTGTCCGATCTAAGCTCGATTATGGTTGCCCTGCTTACTCGCCTGCTTCTCCTTCTACTCTTCGCCGTCTTGATGCTTTGCACCATACTGGGTTGCGCCTCAGTTCTGGTGCCTTTCGTTCGACTCCCGTCCTTAGCTTGTATGTTGACACTGGCTCCCTGTCTCTCCAGGACCGCAGTGATCGCTACTGTCTTCGCTATCTTGCGTCGTCCTTACAACATCCTTCCTCTCGCCTCTGTCGTGCTTTAACTTTTACCCCTCCTGCGGTTCCTGTTCCTCTTCACCACCTCCCTCTTTCTGTCCGGTTATCTCGCCTCCAGGATTCTCTTTCCGTTCGTATTTCTAATGTTTCTCCTCGTGTTGTTCCTTCTTTGCCCCCATGGAGAGTCCCTCTTCCGCGGTTTTGTACTTCCTTGACCCGTGTCACTAAAGCTTTTACCCCTCCTACAGTTCTAAAGCGCCTTTTCCTTGAGCACTTTTCTTCTCACTCCCGCTCCGTTTCTGTCTTCACCGATGGGTCTAAGTCTGCGGATAGTGTTGGCTACTCTGTTGTTTTTCCTGATCGCACTTATATGTGTCGCTTACCTCCGGAGACTAGCTTCTTTACAGCGGAACTTTATGCTATTCTCTATGCTCTTCGTCTCCTGCTTTCTCGTTGTCAGTCTTCCTTTGTAGTTGTTGTTGACTCTCGTAGTGCCCTCATGGCTCTCGGGTCCTTTAATCCGGTTCATCCAGTAGTTGTCGAGATCCAGCATTGGCTGTTTTCTTGTTCACAGTAAATTTAAGTCGGTTGAGTTTTGTTGGGTTCCCAGCCATATTGGTGTGTCTTTAAATGAGCGTGCGGATGCTGCCGCCAAGGAAGCTGTCCGCTCTTGTCCCATCTCTCGTAAAGGTATTCCATATTCCAACTTTTACCCGGTTATCCATTCCTCCGTCCTTTCCCGTTGGCAGGCTTCTTGGTCGTCTGTTACTGGTAACAAACTACGTACTCTTAAATGTTGTGGTTCCTCGTGGCCATCCTCCTACCACCGTAACCGGCGATGGGAAACAGCTCTGGCGAGGTTACGTATTGGCCATACTCGCTTAACCCATGGTCACTTAATGGAGCACCGCCCTGCTCCTTATTGTCCTAGTTGCATTGTCCCTCTTACGGTCGTGCATGTCCTTCTTGAATGTCCTGACTGCCAGGACCAGCGTGTCTTGCTTTCCGACCGTCCCTCGCGGTCACTTGTCCCTCAATAGATCTTGGTGACTCGGATACTTTTGATATCGTTCGCCTTATGCGTTTTTGTTCTCGTATTGGCATCCTTGGTGATATTTAGCGCCCTTTGATAATTCTGTGCATTTGATGGTGCTACATAGCCTTCCCGGTTTGGTGCCTTCTTTTGATAGTTACTTACTTACTTTCTTCCTCACCCACTCCCTCTGACACTGTCACTACATCCCCTCCCATTTCAGTGGTCGAACCCCCTGTCCCAAATATGGAGGTTTCTTTCGACTCCGATTCCCTCTCGGTTGCTGCCATTGCTGAGATGCACCACCTGACTTCTGCCCCCCCCCCCCTTTTCCAGCTGTCATTGCCTGCCCCTCTCAGTTGTCTCCTCCTCCAGACCCCGTCAGTCTGTCTCTGGTCTGTCCTCTCGCTCCCTTCCCTATATCCTTACTAAGTTTACCCATGCTCCCTAACCCTGACTTTGCCGACCCTTCTCCTGATCCTGAGATTCTTTAATAAACTGTTCTTCTATACCTTTATTTCTTTCTTGTTCTCTGTCACTGTCCTTTCTCTTTGGTAATGTCTATTCTTCAGTGGAATATTCGTAGATTTTATGCCAACTTCCATGAACTCCAACTTCTAATTACACAGTTTTCACCACTTTGTGTTACTCTCCAGGAACCAACGCTTGGTGCTCGTCCTGGTCACTTTCGTGGTTATTCCTTTCTTTCTCCCCCCCCCCAGCTCTTGCTGGGGCCCATAACTCTACTGCTCTCTTAATTCGATCTGATATTCCCTTCGTCCCCCTACTTCTTCCGTCACCTATCCCTTGTTCTGCTGCCCGTGTTTTTGTGGGTAAATGGTATACAGTCTGTTCCATTTATCTCCCTCCAAATGTCCCGCTTTCCCTTCCTGATCTTACGCACCTCCTGGACTCCTTGCCAGAGCCGGTGCTCCTTTTGGAAGATTTAAACTGTCGACATTCCCTCTGGGGTGATGTCCTGACAAACACCCGAGGCCGTCTTCTCGAACCATTCGTCCTCGCTTCATCTCTATCTCTTCTAAATTCTGGTGAGCACACTCATGTGGACTCTCGATCTCGCACCCTTTCCTTTCTTGATCTTTCTCTCTGCACTTTACTTGTCTAAATCTAAAGTCGTCCCTTTACTTAGATTTCACGTGGCAGGTTCTTGATGACCTTCATAACAGTGATCATTTCCCTCTCCTCGTTTCTTTTTCCTCTTTCCACCCTCACCTCTCCTTCCCTAAGTGGCAGTTTGCCAAGGCTGACTGTAGCCTATTTACCCTCCATGCTACTCTCTCTGACCTCTCCTCTCTGCCTCTTCCTCGCGCCTTCCTTCTTTTTTAAGACACAGTCTTCAACGCTGCCCTCCGTTTCTATTCCTCGTTCTTTTTCCCAGGGCACACGGAAGTGCGTTTCCTGGTGGAATACGGACTGTGCTCAGGCTATCCGCTGTAAGCGTGCAGCCTGGAAGAATCACCGCCGCCGGCAGACAGATGATTCTTTTATTTTGTTTCGGAAGGCAAGGGCAGTGGCTCGTCGGACCATCCGTACACCTAAACGTGAGAGTTGGAAATCTTATGTTTCCACCATCACGTCCGATACTCCTCTGCCATAGATTTGGAAGAAGATCCGTAAGATTGCCGGCAAGTTCGTTCCAGATGTCTTGGCGGTTCTCCACCTTTGTGGTACTCTTGTGGCGGATCCAGTGAAGGATCCAGTGATCCTGTTAGCTCTGGTTGTCATCTTCCTCAATCCTTCCTTCTTTGTAAGCCTGTTCTTGAATCTTATCCTTTAGATTTCCGCACTCATCTCCGTCTTCCCTATAACGATCCTTTCTCTCATTCTGAACTTCCGTCTGCCCTGGAGCTCTGCGGATCTACGGCGGCGGGCTCGGATTACGTTCATTATGAGATGCTTCGCCATCTCCCTCCGTGCACGTCTCAGTATTTACTGAGTCTGTATTACCAGGTCTGGGAGTCGTCGTCCATCCCTGAGGACAGGCTCGATGCCGTTGTACTCCCAATTCGCAAACCAGGGTCTCTCGGTACGTCCCCTAAGGACTTTCGCCCTATTGCTCTCACGAGTTGTGTTTTCCAGCTGTTTGAGCTTATGGTAAATGTCCGTCTGATGTGGTTCTTAGAACACCATCACTACCTCTCAACTTCTCAATTTGGTTTCCGCAAATGCCGCAACACAACAGATGTCCTGGTGAACTTGGAGGTGTATATTTGTACTGCTTTTGCTGCGAAGACCTCCGTTGTTGCTATCCTTTTTGACCTGGAAAAGGCTTATGACACGACTTGTAGATACCATATTCTGTTCCAACTTCGTTTCTTTGGTCTTCGTGGTAATCTCCCTCTCTTCCTTCAAAGCTTTCTCTCTCGTCGTACCTTTCGAGTCAGGCTTGGTGCCACTCTCTCTGCCTCTTTTCAGCAGTATGAAGGTGTGCCCCAGGGTAGTGTTCTGAGTACTACTCTTTTTCTGGTTGCCCTCAATGGTCTTCTTTCCTTCCTTCCTTCTGGCATCTTCTCCGCTCTTTATGTTGACGATCTTACTCTTTGCTGTCGGGGTGATGATTCGCCTCTCCGTCAACGGCGGCTTTAACTTGTGATTGATGCCTTGTCATCTTGGGCCACCAATCATGGCTTCAAGTAATCTACTACTAAGACTTGTGCCATGACTTTTACTCGGAAGCAGGTCGTTCTTCGTCCCTCTTTGTCACTTTATGGTCATCCCCTTGAGTACAAAGATTGCACGAAGCTTTTGGGGTTATTCTTTGACACTCGTTTGTCTTGGTCGCCCCATGTCTCTTACCTCCGTGTTCAATGCTCTAATGCCCTTAACCTACTTAAGGTTTTGTCCCATAATTCTTGGAGAGAGGATAGACGCACGCTCATCTATTTGCATTCTTCTCTCGTCCTGTCCAAACTCGATTATGGTTGCCCTGCATACTCTTCTGCTTCTCCTTCTTCTCTTCGCCGTCTTGATCCTTTGCACCATATTGGGTTGCGCCTCATCTCTGGTGCTTTTCGTTCAACTCCCGCCCTCAGCTTGTACTCTGACACTGGCTTTCTGTCTCTCCAGGACCGCCGTGATCGCGACAGTCTTCGCTATCTTGAGCGATCCTTACAGCATCCTCACTATCGCCTCTATCGTGCTTTGACTTTTACCCCTCCGGTAGTTCCTGTTCCTCTTCACCACCTTCCTCTTTCTGCCCGTTTGTGTCACTTACAAGATTCTCTTTCGGTTCGTATTACTAATGTTTGTCCTCGTATTGTTCCATCCTTGCCCCCGTGGAGGGTCCCCCTTCCCAAATTTTATACTTCTCTGACCCACATCACTAAAACTTTTACCCCTCCTACTGTTCTGAAACGCCTCTTCCTTGAGCACTTTCTTCTCACTCCCACTCCGTTCCCAACCTCACCGACGGGTCAAAGTCTGCTGACGGTGTGGGCTACTCTGTTGTTTTTCCTGACCACACTTATATGTGTCGCCTTCCTCCGGAGGCTAGCATCTTCACAGCAGAAGTCTATGCTATTTTCTATGCTCTTCGTCTCCTGCTTTCCCGGGGTCAATACTCCTTCGTGGTGGTTATCTTGAGGTTATCTTGAGATGATTTCGGGGCTTTAAATTAGTGTCTCCGCGGCCCGGTTCACGACCAGGCCTCCACCCCCAGGAAGCAGTTTCACAGCTGACTAACTCCCAGGTACTTATTTTACTGCTAGGTAACAGAGGCAAAGGGTGAAAGAAACTCTGCCCATTGTTTCTTGCTGGCGCCCGGGATCGAACTGGGACCACAGGATCACAAGTCCAGCATGCTGTCCGCTCGGCCGACCGGCTCCCAAGTGGTAGTTGACTCTCGTAGTGCCCACATGGCATTAGGGTCCTTTAATCCGGTCCACCCGGTGGTCATCGAGATTCAACATTGGCTGTTTCTTATCTCCAGTAAATTTAAGTCGGTTGCATTTTGCTGGGTTCCCAGCCATGTTGGTGTCTCTTAAAATGAGCATGCGGATGCTGCCGCTAAGGTCGCTCTCCGCACTTGTCCCATCTCCCATAAAGGTATTCCTTATTCCAGTTATTCATGCCTCCATCCTTGCCCACTGGCAGAGTTGTTGGTCTTCTGTTATTGGTAACAAACTGCATACTCTTAAGAGTCGTGTGTCCCAAAGGCCTTCCTCCTGCCACAGTAACCGGCGGTGGGAAACGGCTCAGGCTAGGTTATGTATTGGCCATACCCGTTTAACTCACGGTCACTTAATGGAGCGCCGCCCTGCTCCTTATTGTCCAAATTGCGGTGTCCCTCTTACGGTCGTGCATATCCTTGTTGAATGTCCTGACTTCCAGGACGAGCATGTGTCTTGTTTTCCGACCGTCCCCCGCGGTCGCTTGTCCCTCAATAGAATTCTAGGCGACTCGGATACTTTTGATATCGTTCGCCTTATGCGTTTTGGTTCTCGTATTGGCATCCTTGGTGATATTTAGCGCCCTCTGATTACCCGGCACATTTGTTGGTGCTACACAGCCTTCCCGGTTTGGTGCCTTCTGTTGATAATTACTTACTTACACAGCTTGCCAGGAAGAACCTGAAGTGTCATTAGGGTAATTTTTTTGGAGGAAAAAATTAATACATCTTTAACCCGTTGGTTAACGAAACTATTAATTGCTTGTGGCTTCAATGTCACAATGACATGACAGTATTCCTATGTAGGAGGTGAGGGGGGTGGGGGGGGTGAATGTGTGAACCACCATATATACACCAGCTACCTACAGACCAGTGTAGGTGGATTACTCTTAAAACCTGGTTGTGGCACTAGTGTGATCCTCGCTCCCAGTAACCTCCCTAGGCATCTATGATGAATTACTTTTGTCCTGTGGTTTGTTTGGCAGTGAATTAGTATCGAAGAAAGTTGAGCGCTTGCTAGGCTCTCCAGTGTTCTAATATTCATTTTATAGGTATATATATAAACACATTCAAATTCTTTGCTCGAAACTCTGTGCGTATTAGTGGCTGTAGGGTATTGTATGTACTAGCTCTATCCATAAATCCAACATTATGTTTGTAACTCATCTTCTATATATGGACTTTTAACTGAATAAGCATTGATTTTTTTTAATTAGGGCAACTATCAACGCAACTAAATGACTTTCTTAGTTGAATAATTTTAATCCACAGCACTACATTTTATATTGCGACCAAATATTATTTAATAACAAGTCGGTCTACCATTACTATTCTTGTATTAATCATAAATGCATATTTATAGTTTGAACAGATTTAGCGAAATTTCTAAGTTTAAGATAATGCGGGGGGGGGGGGGGGGGGAAGCAGGAAAGAACAGTTTTGCACCAAATTCTTAGAAAACTAAAAAATATTAATTTAAAATTTTAGGGATGTACTTTTGTTCCTTAGTTTATTAAAATTTGGCACAAAAGTGATCCACGCACGTTGTTCAGTGTCGAGCTTGTTCCATCTACATGTTTTAATTATGTGAACTAAGATTTTTGCATAAGTAATAGATATTATTTAGTTGGTTAAAGGTGCATTTCCACTCTAAATAAAATTAGCAGAGATGATTGTCACAAATGGTCAGGCAAAAGTGTAACATCAGTCTTGTGATTTGCGGATTACTGAACCCTCACTTGCTTTAGTTGGTCGCCACCCACTAAAGAGCAGTGACCCGCATTTGAGACACCCTGGAACAGGAGTACGGATGCATGGGCTGTCACCTGAACGGGAAATAGTTTTGTTGAAACTCCCGTTGGTCTCATGTGTTGTTCCCTTATTGCTGACTTCATTAATCCCATCAAATTTGTTTTTCTCGTCTCTCTCTCTCAGATCTCTTGTTCCACTAGGCTATCTTAGACTACAAGATTTCCATCTGATGCGCCTGACGGTTTCATATCATAAGAGCAGTTAACAGATGGAATGCTTTAGGCCGTGATGTGGTGGAGGCAGACTAGTTTTAAATGTGGATATTATAGAGCCCAGTAGGCTCGGGAATCTGTACACCAGTTGATTGACAGTTGAGAGGCGGGACCAAAGAATCAAAGCTCAACCCACGTAAGCCCACTAGGTGATTACACCAGAAGTGGGAATGGAAAATTACAAATATTTAAATTTGATCAGACTATTCTGCTGTCTACGGCGATGGGACGGATACTGTGTTAAGTGTTATTGGACGCGAGAAAGGGTTGGTGCCTGCTGAAAGCTAATAAATGTAAATCTACCACAGGGAAATTGTGAACATTAGCAGCATAGGAGGTTATCTTGAGGTTATCTTGAGATGATTTCGGGGCTTTTTAGTGTCCCCGCGGCCCGGTCCTCGACCAGGCCTCCACCCCCAGGAAGCAGCCCGTGACAGCTGACTAACACCCAGGTACCTATTTTACTGCTAGGTAACAGGGGCATAGGGTGAAAGAAACTCTGCCCATTGTTTCTCGCCGGCGCCTGGGATCGAACCCAGGACCACAGGCTCACAAGTCCCGCGTGCTGTCCGCTCGGCCGACCGGCAGGAACTTAGTATTATGACATAGGTACTATGGTATCTCGAGGACAGGTTGAATGAGTAGACATGTAACACTGAACAAATACACTTGGTACATTTGCCAGATCAAAACGGAGTATGGTTAAACATAACTAATTTTATACAAATTTTTGTTTTTCCTATTATGAAATTTTATCTTTGCACTACCCTGCATAGATGTGCTCATCGTGGCTGGTAAGCCCAGACTTCCTAGATCAAGATTTCATGTTTTAATTTTAATTAAAACTATGGCATTTAATACATATTCTGAGCCATCGCAACAATGCTACAGAACAAGAAAATTAAATATATTAATATAGGTACACATTCATAGAATCAAGCCAGCACAGTGAAATCTCAATAACGTGATATGTCTGACAAAAATCATTGGAGCAGGATGGTTGGATCGGCTCTGTTCTGGGTCACACCAGACAGGCAGATCCCAGGTTCTGTAACCTTTTATAATATTTTGGTCCATGGGCAAGACGCTTGTCAAGGGTCACCCTGGCCGTTAGTTCGATCCTCACTTCCTGCTCCAAGTATGTTTTCAAAATCCGAGGCATTTGGAGAGTTTATGACATTATGTTGTGTTACATATAAGAAAGTTCTGACATTTTATATTTTTCCTTACCTGTCGTTACTTACGCGTAACCGAATCTCGTGTTTTGGCGACTTTTCCTGAATGTGTAATCATGTTCGTCAGGTCTCTTAAGGATATCAATCCTTCTCCAAGATATCAGTATCAAACATTTTGGTCTCCCAAAACTTGAAGGATTTTATGCTTATAAAATATTCGATATTGTGGAACAAGGTTCAGAAAATAAAACTAGGAAACATCGTCAATTTATTTTGAAAATATGTGTTAGAAAAATTGAAAAACTATCGCTAAAGTGTCGTGCCTTATTTTGTTGTTGTCCTTTTTCCTCAACACATGGTATGAGTATACATATACACACAAATAAATAATTATATATATATATATATTAGTATATTTTGGTAGCAGTCTTTCCTGTAGACATATATTATTAAATATGACCGAAAAAGTAAGATTAATAATTCTAACACGAATTTTCTCAATCTTTCGTACATTACGCTTCACTGTTGGAGGTAAATCAAAAATCACTTCTCCAAAATTCATTTTTATTTCTAGTCTGACGCGACACGGGCGCGTTTCGTAAAACTTATTACATTTTCAAAGACTTCACAAATACACAACTGATTAGAACGTATCTCTGATTTTATATCTACATTTGAGTGAGGTGGGAAGGGTGATGTGGCATTAACACAAGACAGAACAGGAGGGGATATTAATAGGGTATTAAAAGTATCAACACAAGACAGAACAGAAACAATGGGTATTGAATAGAAGTGTTTGTAGAAAGCCTATTGGTCCATATTTCTTGATGCTTCTATATTGGAGCGGAGTCTTGAGGTGGGTAGAATATTATTGCACAACTATATTCTACCCACCTCAAGACTCCGCTCCAATATAGAAGCATCAAGAAATATGGACCAATAGGCTTTCTACAAACACTTCTATTCAATACCCATTGTTTCTGTTCTGTCTTGTGTTGATACTTTTAATACCCTATTAATATCCCCTCCTGTTCTGTCTTGTGTTAATGCCACATCACCCTTCCCACCTCACTCAAATGTAGATATAAAATCAGAGATACGTTCTAATCAGTTGTGTATTTGTGAAGTCTTTGAAAATGTAATAAGTTTTACGAAACGCGCCCGTGTCGCGTCAGACTAGAAATAAAAATGAATTTTGGAGAAGTGATTTTTGATTTACCTCCAACAGTGAAGCATAATGTACGAAAGATTGAGAAAATTCGTGTTATAATTATTAATCTTACTTTTTCGGTCATATTTAATAATATATATATATATATATATATATATATATATATATATATATATATATATATATATATATATATATATATATATATATATATATATATATATACATATATATATATATATATATATATATATATATATATATATATATATATATATATATATATATATATATATATATATATAATATTTATAAACTACATTATACATTACAAATTGTGGCACTTACATACACATGACATTGCTGTTACAAGTAAAATTAAAAACATACCAACTGAATTCACTAGTAGATATCACAAACAAACTTGACAGCTCTTGCAAATCAAACACCACCTCAACTCCTATGAATTTGGACGCGTGCCCAAGATAAAGCTAGCATCTCCCTCTGAACCGTGACACTGAGGCGGTGGAACAGACTCGCACTCTGGTCTTTTGTAAAGCTGATTAGTTTGTTGCTCAGTTCATTCAGGAACTTTGATCCACATTTGCTCCACGAACCAAAAATTCAAGAGCCGACCAGAACAAAGCTGTAGCAATGGGCCATACCTCTATTTCATAGCTTTCTGCTTTTCCCTGAAAGCAACAGCGCCACTCTATTCGATCACATTTGTATTGAAGTTAGGTACTGGCCGATGTGGATGCACGTGTAGACCCATACCATTAGCTTGGCATCCTTTCAGGGAAGAATTGTGACCCAGAATGATGCTTCACAATATCTTTGGGTCTGAAACGGTGTGGTTCTCTTTGTGCCAGGCAGTGGGCTGTGGCAAGTAAGTAAGTAATTATAAAAAAAGGCACCAAACCGGGAAGGCTATGTAGCACCAACAAATGTGTGGGATAACAGAGGGCGCTAAATATCACCAAGGATGCCAATACGAAAACAGTAATGCATAAGGCGAACGATATTAGAAGTATCTGAGACACCAAGAATACTATTGAGGGACAAGCGACCGTGGGGGACGGTCGGAAAACAAGACAAACGCTTGTCCCGAAAGTCAGGACATTCAACAAGGATATGCACGACCGTAAGAGGGACAATGCAATTTGGACAATAAGGAGCGGGGCAGCACTACATCAAGTGACCATGAGTCAAGCGAGTATGGCTAATACGCAACCTCGCCAGAGCCGTTTCCCATCGCCGGTTACGGTGGTAGGAGGACGGCCACAAGGACACACAACTCATA
The DNA here is from genome assembly GCF_040958095.1 of Procambarus clarkii. NCBI lineage: Eukaryota > Metazoa > Arthropoda > Malacostraca > Decapoda > Cambaridae > Procambarus > Procambarus clarkii. The sequence continues at coordinate 25,762,602 of NC_091191.1, read as the reverse complement.
AGACTACGCAGTTTGTTTCCAGTAACAGAAGACCAACAAGCTTGCCAACGGGTAAGGATGGAGGAATGGATAACAGGGTAAAAATCGAAATAAGGAATACCTTTACGAGAGATGGGACAAGAGCAGACAGCTTCCCTGGTGGCAGCATCCGCACGCTCATTTAAAGAGACGCCAATATGGCTGGGAACCCAACAAAACTCAACTGACTTAAATTTACTGTGAATAAGAAACGACAACCACTGGATGAACCGGATTAAAGGACCTGAGAGTCATGAGGGCACTAAGAGAGACAACAACAACTACAAAGGAAGATTGACAACGAGAAAGTTGGAGTCAGAGAGCATAGAGAATAGCATAAAGTTCCGCTGTGAAGATGCTATTCTCCGGAGATAAGCGACACATATAAGTACAATCGGGAAAAATAACAGAGTAGCCTACACCATACGCAGACTTAGACCCATCGGCGAAGACGGAAATGGAGCGGAAGTGAGAAGAAAAGTGCTCAAGGAAAAGGTGTTTTAGAACCGTAGCAGGGGTAACAGCTTTAGTGATGCGGGTTAAGAATGCACAAAACTGCGGAAGGGGGACCCTCCACGGGGGCAAAGAAGCAACAACACTAGGAGAAATATTAGAAATACGAACTAAAAGAGAATCCTGTAAGCGAGATAACCGGACAGAAAGAGGGAGGTGGTGAAGTGGAACAGGAACCACAGGAGGGGTAAAAGTTAAAGCACGACAGAGGCGAGAGGAAGGATGTTGCAAGGACCGTGCAAGATAGTGAAGACAATAGCAATCACGGCAGTCCTGGAGAGATAGGAAGCCAGTGTCAACATACAAGCTGAGGACGAGAGTTGAACGAAAGGCATCAGAACTGAAGCGCAACCCAGTATGGTGCAAAGCATCACAACGGCGAAGGGTAGAAGGAGAAGCAGACGAGTAAGCAGGGCAACCATAATCGAGCTTAGACAGGACGAGAGAGGAATGTAAAGCGAGTAGAGTGCGCCTATCTGCCCCCCCAAGAAGTATGGGACAATACCCGAAGGAGGGTAAGGGCCTTAAAGCATTCAACACAGAGGTAAGAGAAATGGGGCGACCAAGACCAACGAGTGTCAAAAATCAACCCCAAAAGCTTACCGGAATCCTTGTACACAATGGGGTGACCATAAAGCGACAAAGAAGGACGAAGAACGACACGCTTCCGAGTAAAAGTCATAGCACAAGTCTTAGACGTAGAGAACCTGAAGCCATGATTGGTGGCCCAAGACGACACGGCATCAATCGCAAGTTGAAGCCGGCGTTGAAGGAGAGGCGAATTATCACCCTGACAGCAAAGGGTAAGATCATCGACATAGAGAGTGAAGAAGACGCCTGAAGGAAGAGAGGAAAGAAGACCATTGAGGGCAACCAGAAAAAGAATAGTGCTCAGAACACTACCCTGGGGCACACCTTCGTATTGCTGAAGAGGCAGAGAGTGGCACCACGCCTCACCTGAAAGAAACGACGAGAGGGGAAGCTGCTGGGAAAGAGAGGGAGATAACCACGAAGGCCAAAAGAATGAAGTTGGGATAAAACATGATATCGCCAAGTGGTGTCTTAAGCCTTCTCCAGGTCAAAAAGGACGGCAACAACGTAGGTCTTCTCAGCAAAAGTAGTACGAATATAGACCTCCAAGTTCACCAGGACATCTGTTGTGCTGCGGCACTTGTGGAAACCAAATTGAGAAGGGGAGAGGTGGTGATGGCGTTCTAAGAACCACATCAGACGAACGTTAACCATACGTTCAAAGAGTTTGCAGACACAACTTGTGAGGGCAATAGGGCGAAAGTCATTATGAGAGGTTCCCAGAGACCAGAGTTTGCGAACAGGGAGGACAACGGCATCGAACCAGTCCTCAGGGACTAACGACGACTCCCAGATCCGATTATGCAGACTCAGTAAATACTGAGACGTGCATGGAGGGAGATAGCGAAGCATCTCATAATGAATGCCATCGGATCCCGCCGCCATACAACAGCAGAGGGCCAGGGCAGACCGAAGTTCAGAGAGAGAGAAGGGATCATTATAGGGAAGGCGAAGTCGAGTACAGAAATCCAAAGGACAAGATTCAAGGACAGGTTTACGAAGACATCGGGAACGAACCTGCCCGCTATCTTGCGGATACGCTTCCAGATCTGTGGAAGAGGAGTTTCGGACGTAATGGTGGAGACATAAGATGCCTAACATTCACGTTTAGCCGTACAGATGGCCCTATGGGCCACCGCACTTGCCATCTGAAATAAAAGAAAAGAATCGGCCGTCTGCCGGCGGCGGTGTCTCTTCCAGGCTGCACGCTTACAGCGGACAGCCCGAGCAGTCTGTATTCCACCAGGGAACGCACTTCCATGGACCCCGAGAAGAAGAGCGAGGAATAGAGCGGAGGGCTGCGTCGAAGACGACGGTGTCATGAAAAAGGAGGAGAGAGCGAGGGAGAGGTCAGAGAGAGCAGCATTGAGAATAAATAGGTTCCATTCTGCCGTAGCAAACTGCCACCTAGGGCAGGAGAGGGGAGAGTGAAAAGAGAAAAAGGTAACAAGGATGGGGAAATGGTCACTGCCATGGAGATCATCAAGAATCTGCCACATGAAATCTAAGTAAAGAGAAGACGAGCAAAGAGAAAGATCAAGACAGGAAAGGGTGCGAGTCCGAGAGTTCAAATGCATGGGCTCACCAGAATTCAGAATAGACTGTGAAGAAGAGGATGAACGGCTCAAGAAGGCGACCCCGGGTGTTTTTCAGATCATCACCCCAAAGGGAATGACGACAATTGAAATCACCTAGCAGGAGCACAGGCTCCGGCAAGGAGTCCAGTAGGTGTTTCAGATCGGGAAGAAAAAGCAGGACACTCAGGGGGAGATAAATGGAACAAACGGTGTACCATTTCCTCACATAGATACGAGCAGCAGAACAATAGAGAGGCAAAGGAAAAAGTAAGGGGACAAAGGGAACATCAGAGCGAATCAAGAGAGCAAAAGAGTTAGTAGCCCCAGCAACAGCTTGGGAACGGGAGAGAAAAGAATATCTACGAAAGTGACCAAGAAGAGCACCAAGCTTCGGCTCCTGGAGACAGACACAATGGGGCGAAAACTGCAAAATGAGAAGCTGGAGTTTGAGGAAATTGGCGTAATAACCACAAACGTTCCATTGAAGAATAGACATCGACGAGAAGAGGAAGGACAGCTACAGAGAACAACTAAGAAACAAAGGCGAAATGATGGGAACACAGCACGTTAAAGAAGGGCAGGATCAGGGTCAGGGTCAGTGAAGTCAGGGTTAGGGGGCATGGGTAAACTGAGTAAACAAGGAGGGAAGGTAGCTAGAGGACCGACCAGGGCCAGACGAGTAGGGTCCGGAGGAGGTAGAGGGGGGGATAACCAAGATTCAAGGAAAGCAGCAGGAGGGGCAGAAACCAGGTAATGCACCTCAGCAAGGGCACCAACCGAGAGGGAAGCGGGGGCCAAAGAGACCTCCATAGCAGGAACAGGGGGCGTAACCATAGAAATGGGAGGGGACGGAGCGAGAGTCAGAAGTATGGGGCAAGAAAGAAAGAGAAGCCTTTTTACCCACCGGGGAGGAGGAAGGAGAGGAGCCAGGCTTACGCTTCTGACACAGAGAGACATTTGTCCCAGCAACTACGTATTGGGCAACAGATTTCGGCATCTCAACAGGAGAAGCTGAACGAGAGCATACACGACGGCTGTTGGGAGAGCAATGGACATCAGCCTGGACTGACAGGCGGTTTGGAGAGCCAATAGACGGAGGAGAAGGATGGGAAGGAGGTTCGGAGGGAGACGAGGAAGAAGACACAAGAGACATGACAGACCGGGCAGAAAGAAGGGGAACCCTAGACAGAGGACCAGGAGGGGGACCCTTCGGGACAGAACTCAAAGGAACAGAGGAGGGGGCAGTGGGCGTATCAAGGTCCAAGGCCTGGAAAAGGTTTTGAGTCTGAGGAAGGTGGGAAGGACGAGAAGAGGAAGAGCGCAACATGTGAGCACAAGAGACGTTAGCATAAGGTGGGAGCCGGTGAACTTGGCGCCTCGCCTCAGGAAAAGACAAACGCTCCCGTTGATTCAAGTTGCAGATGGCTGCCTCAAGCTTGTAATGTATACACGCACGGGAGAAGGTAGGGTTCGACTCACCACAATTGAGGCAGCGAGCCTGGGGAGAAGTGCACTCCGACTTAGAATGACCTTCGCCCCTACACAAAGGACAGAGAGAGACAGTTCCATAGCAGCGGAGGGCACCATGCCCGAACCTCCAGCACCTATTACAGAGCCGAGGAGAGGGGAATGTACTCCTGGACAGAGCATCTGGCACCAGCAAGAATGACAGAGGGCGGAAGAGTCCTACCATCAAAGGTAATCTTCACAACCCGAAGGGGCTGACGGCAACGACCACGAGGGGGACGAGTAAACATGTCCACCTGGAGGACAGAATGGTCCTGGGCTTCGAGGATATGCCGAACATCATCGTGGCAGTCCTGCAGATTCCGAACACCGGTTGCAACATGAGGCGGGAGGAGAACAGTGCCAACACTGGCATTCAACCGAGCGTTCTTGGAGACTGGAACAGGGGTCTCGCCAAGGCAGGATAAGGCAGTGTTACAGACCTGAGTCCAGCATCCGAGCACGGAGCGGTGACGACAACGCCATCTGTAAATCAGCTCCCAAAACCCCCTCCAAATGGACGACGCCATCTAGTGAGGACGAGATATACCGGCCACAGGGGCTGGATTCCCACCTTAATCAGCTCGTGACATAGCCGCTGCTTACCTCTGGTGAGGTGGCGCTTAGACAGCAACGCCATCTATGGAGTGGATAGGTGGGCATTTGTGTCTAAGCCTGTAAGTGAGGTGCCCTAGAGTGTCCCTAGTACTGATGACGTGTCTGATTACAGAATCGACCTGGGACTGCTGTATTGGACGGTGGAGCAGTCTACCCAAGGCAGCCATAGTCTCTCCACGTGTTTGCTGCAGAAGCTGTGAGTTGCTCTCGGACGAACACTGCTGAGAGTGTTAGCCTACCTGTGACGTGGCAGAGTTGAGGAATCGTCGTACCCGGGGGTTGACTGGTGGAAGAGACTAGCCACTGTGGTGCTATAGAGAGGAGAGTAATCAGCGGAATCACACGAGGCTCCTGCCTAGGGCTCGCAACCCTAGTATCTGTCGTGGAGTGGCCTACACAGCGGAGCTGATTGGAACCTGCCAGCTACAGGCTGGATTTGTGGTTGAAGGCCTCCACGACGGTGCACCCAGTGGGACGGTGATTTGGCTGGCCTGTGGCCATGGTAGATTCTGCCTAGAAATCAAAGGATTCATCGTGAGGCCACGAGAAGAGAACCAGGGCTACTCATCTTGAGCACCGTAGAGCACCCTGTGTCTTCGGAGGGAGACAAGTTATTGTATATAAGTGTAGTTATAGCATCAGCGAGTGACTGTGAGATATATATTTATGGTGGTGGTTAATATATGTATTTAACTTAGTGTATTTGTATCCCTTCCCCTTTAATCTACTTGCGTTACGGAACACACCCCTTGAAAGCCACTACTAACTTGGGGCCGGATACCCAAACTCTAATAACATCAGAGAAGAACCCCAGTTGCGACCCAATAGGGCCGTAACAGGCAGCCAAGCGGGAGGCCTGAGAAGGAGCAGTAACGACATGTGTACAGAGATAGGTGGGATTGAAGGTAACAGAGGCGTCCACGGAATCAACAAGATGCCTTTGGAGGGAGAAAATTTGTCAGGAGGCGTAGAAACAAGAAGGAGGAGATCAAAGTATTTGGCCCATGAAGCAGAACCAAACAAGGCTTGATACGCATCAGTACCGGAAGGAATCAAGCGAGTGTGGCCGGCGTTGAGAACCCCCAGAGAGAGGGGTTAAAAGGTGCAGTCGTCAAAACGAGAGACTGAGCCGTGCCAGGGGACGAAGTGGTCACCACTGGGGGCTTGTTGCTCGACTCAACCACAGAGGAGGGAGGGGGAGCCGAGGGGAGTAGTCAGGAGGGTCAAAGGAAGAGCAAAGTCAGGCCCAATGCTGTGGGGGCTACAGACCCCGGTCTTCCAATATAAACCGACTTGGGGACTTGGTCACCCACCCCCGAGCCTGAGAGGGTACAAGAGGAACATTCATAGACATGAATACGAAAAGAAACACTTTCATTCACGACTGTGCCCCCATACCCACCATGGAGCCACAATTAGAGGCAGGACACCCAAGAAGAAGCTATCGCTAATCATGCTGGGGCCCCCTAGGGGTGCGTCGTGAGTATATGCCCCGCAAACGCCACCTTTAGAACCGTCAGTCCATCGAGATCGGGTTCAGTGACGAAAGGGGGATTAACAATAAAAGGTTCCCCTCGCTCGAGACGTTGGGTACTACAGTTCTACGGGTGCAAGATTGTACGGTTCCTTAAACACTCAGGCGTCAAAATAGAAGAAGTCCAAAAGAATAACCAAAACAAGCAAAAGGTCGGCAGGAAACGACAAGCGGATAGAAGAAGAAGGGGGGGGGGGGGGAAGAAAAACGAAACAAAAGGAAAAGAAAAATGTGTCCAGCAAAATTTGTGAGGACATCAGCAGGAGCACAAGGCTACAAAAGTACATGGGACCGCCTAAAGGAGCATCACACTCCGGCAGCCGCCCACCAAGCCCCTCACAGCAGCAACGAGCTGGACAGGGAGGGGGAAAGTAATTATCAAAAGGCGTCAAACCAGAAAGACTGTGTAGCGGCTCCCTCTCAAGTCTTTCACCACACTGTACTCTAAAGCAAGGCAGACCGTTACGTGCGGTAACTTTTCTTGAAAATCATCGTCAGTTAATCCATCACTACTGTAGTTTGACGGAACGGAGGGATCGTGCTTCCACTGGATCATGCTCTGTAATCGCTCGCGTCTGATCAGCAATAGGTCATTGTTGAAGTTCTCGTGGGAGAATACTTGGGAGAGTTTTTGTCCCTTGCCACAGGACTTTGCGGGCTTGAAATTGTTGATTTATAGTCGATTGGCTGATTGAGGAGACCAACGTCCTCTCCATCCGTTTCTTGGACAATGTTAGTTGGTGAATCGTGTCTGTATTTTAGTGTGGCCGTCGTGCTGGTCTCTGTTTCTGCTTGTGATTGGTTCGAGCACGACCCAGTGACGTGTCAGGACTCCACCATCTGGGCCACCTCACAGAAGCCGCCTAAGAACTTGGCACTTCCGCTGCAGCTCTCCAGACCTACGACAAGGCGCATATGAAGATGGTTAAACACACATCTAATTACTATAATATAATGACCTGCCGAAATACTAAAATTCTCTGTTAGAGCGTTTACTTTATTGCATAATGATAACCATCTGCAGTTTTTATGTTATATATTTTTGGTGACAATTTAGACAGTAGTTAATGTGCTTCCATTATCATTTTTGGATAAAATTACGACCATTCCTCCCCCTCCATCATCAGCTACTGTTGGACTTACACGAGGACAATGATCCAGGGGAGGAACCTTCACCTTCGTAAGCGTAGTTCCTCAGGTCGTCCCCGGCTGGAGGGCTGCTTACACATCCCCTGTTCGATCTGCCTTCGGCACAAGAGTTCCTCTTCCCCGCATCACGGCTGCCTTCTCGCTGGTGTTGCGACTCTTTAACGCCAATTTGTTGTTGGCGGATTTGCGCGCTGCTCGACAGAGTTGGTACTTCTACTTGCAGAACGTCCACGTCTGAAAGAAGAGTGGAAACTAAATCGGGCTGATTGCCCCATATTAGGTCATACATCGTGTTAGTGACGCTGACAGAACCTCTTGCAAGAAAGGTGGGTGTTAAAGTATCAGTGTCGCACATTCGCGACACTATACTCACCACCGCGACAAAGGGATGTAACTGAATTTGCATGCATAAAATAACAAGTAATATTATTTATTATTTACAAGTAATGTAAATATCAAGAATCCTTCTTTTATAATGGACCCGTAAGTGGTATGCACTTTTAAGTGACTTGGCGGCAAGCATGAACCAAACGCATATAATGAACTGTATCACAGCTAGATTCAAGGAATTCTACACACCCAAGTGTGTTGCCAGTGTCCACGCATGGGTCTTACGGCCCCTAGGAGCCTTTATGTTGGTTGACTGTTCCTTGATTTGGGTGAAGGATTCCTTCATGGTTACTATTGGTTGGGTTACGCTAGGTCAGGTGATTAGTGGTTGTGTGTGGACATTAGCCACGAGGTGTGGTTAGATTACATTAGGTTCATTTAGGCAAAGTTAAATAGTTATACCCTGAGAATATCGCCTGACGACGTGATAGTAACAATTCTCAGCAACGCTGTATCTCTAGCCTGCAAGTTCTGTATCTGTTGCAAGATCTAGCAATGAAGCAAGCACTGGGGGAACAGCTGAATGAATGCAAGACGCCCTTTACAAACTCTCAAAGGAATCATTTGCTCTGCATATTTACAATCATAATTTTTTTTATAAGATGCACCCCGATAAAGATCTGTACTAGAACCATTATAATGATGAAATGCAATTTCATTTTGTCAGATTTCATGTAACCGGACAATAAAAGTCTGGGAGAGCATACCAAAACTGTCACATGCATTTAATGGCCCTAATCACACCCAGTGCTTCGGAATAATATATTAACGTATCAGTATAATTTAGAGTCAACTAATGACCTATGTTGGGGCTCCTGCTCCAGACAGGTTGGGGGAGGGCCACATGCCACACATATTGGGTTCTTGGTCCAGGCTGGTTGGGGGAGGGCCACATACCTGCTATATTGGGTTTCTGGTCCAGGCTGGTAAGGGGAGGGCCACATACCTGCTATATTAAGGTTCTTAATCCAGGCTGTTAGAGGGATTAGCAGATACCTGCTCTATTGGGGTTCTTGGTCCAGGCTGATAGAGGGACGACCACATACCTGCTATGTTGGGGTTCTTGGTCCAGGCTGGTAGGGGGGAGGGCCACATACCTGCTATGTTGGGGTTCTTGGTCCAGGCTGGTAGGGGGGGAGGGCCACATACCTGCTATGTTGGGGTTCTTGGTCCCGGCTGGTAGGGGGAGGGCCACATACCTGCTATGTTGGGGTTCTTGGTCCAGGCTGGTAGGGGGGGAGGGCCACATACCTGCTATGTTGGGGTTCTTGGTCCAGGCTGGTAGGGGGAGGGCCACATACCTGCTATGTTGGGGTTCTTGGTCCAGGCTGGCTGACCGTTGGCTTTGGGCGGCGTCAACAGCTGCAGCTCCAGCAGGTTGGGCGTGTGGTTGCAGGGCGGGGAAACCTGTTGCTTACAACTGACGGCGTCTTCCTTGTTGTCGGCGGCGCCTCTGCGCAGCGCCGACCGGCGGTGGTGCTGATGCAGCAGAAAGGCGCAGATCAGCACTGTTTTGGGAGGAGCACGTGATGAGCTCAAGGTTTAGTAGTCTAGTGATGTGACCTATACTGACAGTCTAATGATGAGACCAACACTGACAGTCTAGTGATGTGACCCACACTGAGAGTCTAGTGATGTGACCTATACTGACAGTCTAATGATGAGACCAACACTGACAGTCTAGTGATGTGACCCACACTGGCAGTCTAGTGATGTGACCTATACTGACAGTCTAATGATGAGACCAACACTGACAGTCTAGTGATGTGACCAACACTGACAGTCTAGTGATGTGACCAACAATGGCAATCTAATGATGTGGTCCACTCTGACAGTAGCCTAATGATGTAGCCTGCTGCATATGTAATTTAATGGTGTAGCTTACTAAGTAGCATAATGATGTAGTTAACTATATCAGCGCATCATTCTGTGGGTTAGTACAGGCGTGCTCAGTAATAGGATACCTAGTGTTGAAAATACAATTTTCTTGAACATTCCCAATATTCCTTATATTTATTCAAGGAAATTACCGAGTAATATGAAGCTAAATACTATTGGAAAGTCTTATCAAAATTTTTTGTATGTGTACTCACCAATTTCTTTGTGCCAAATAGTTTAGTACACACACACAAACACACGTGTGTGTGAATGAATTTTGTTTTTAATAGTTAGTAACAGTTGATTGATTGACAGTTGAGAGGTGGGCCGAAAGAGCAGAGCTCAATCCCCGCAAGCACAACTAGGTGAATACACACACACACACACACACACGTACGTACATATGTACGCATGCGTGCGTGTGCGTGCGTGCGCCTGCGTGCGTGTGCGTGCGTGCGCCTGCGTGCGTGTGTGTATCGCGCGCGTTGAATTCCCTCTAATTTTGGTAGTTAGCCGATACATCTTCGAAAATACATGTATAGATAGACACATGGATAATGAGCTCAACAAGTAGATATACTCACGCAGGAGAAATGTGCACCAGACGACAATGGTCACCAGGATCCCGAGCGGCAGTTTTAGTGAAGTCTCCCCCACGTCTGGCAGGTGACAGTGTTGTCCGCTGAACCCCGCCGGACACGCACACACGTAGGCTTCACAGAAAATGTAGAAAATGAAAGAATACTGCATAAACTCTTTTAATTTTGAAAACGTATTGCATGAGATTACTTAAAATTCACTTAATGAGACTATTTTGGTCACAAATTAGCAGGGATACTGAGTGAGTGTCAAAGTCAACAGGAGGTGTAGGAGGGTGGCACAAGATAACAGGAGGTGAAGGAGGGTGGCACAAGATAACAGGAGGTGAAGGAGGGTGGCACAAGATAACAGGAGGTGAAGGAGGGTGGCACAAGATAACAGGAGGTGAAGGAGGGTGGCACAAGATAACAGGAGGTGTAGGAGGGTGGCACAAGATAACAGGAGGTGAAGGAGGGTGGCACAAGATAACAGGAGGTGAAGGAGGGTGGCACAAGATAACAGGAGGTGAAGGAGGGTGGCACAAGATAACAGGAGGTGAAGGAGGGTGGCACAAGATAACAGGAGGTGAAGGAGAGTAGCACAAGATACCAGGTGGTGAAGGAGGGTGGCACAAGATAACAGGAGGTGAAGAAGGGTGACACAAGATATCAGGTGGTAAAGGAGGGTGGCACAAGATGACAGGAGGTGAAGGAGGATGGCACAAGATAACAGGAGGTGAATGAGGGTGGCACAAGATAACAGGAGGTGAAGGAGTGTGCACAAGACAACAGGAGGTGGAGGAGGGTGCACAAGATGACAGGAGGTGAAGAAGGGTGACACAAGATAACAGGAGGTGAAGGAGGGTGGCACAAGATAACAGGAGGTGAAGGAGGGTGGCACAAGATAACAGGAGGTGAAGGAGGGTGGCACAAGATAGGTGGTGAAGGAGGGTGGCACAAGATAACAGGAGGTGAAGGAGGGTGGCACAAGATAGGTGGTGAAGGAGGGTGGCACAAGATAACAGGAGGTGGAGGAGGGTGGCAGAAGACAGCAGGAGGTAGAGGAGTGTGTGGCACAAGTCTCCCAAGGGTGAAGGAGTGCCACAAGGGAAGGCACCACAGGTCAGTTATGACAATACATAATGGTGCAACAGTAAAGGAACTCCAGAAATTGTCATGAATGGTGAAGACAGCGTAAAAAAAGAAATAGTGAAAGAGAAAGGTGTCAAAAGAATGGCTGAAACATGGAAGGGGGCCACAAGGGACGGACCCACAATGGTCGGGGCCCACAAGAGACGGACCTCAAGGGACGGGGCCCCACAAGGTACAGAGCCCACAAGGGAGGGTCCAACAAGAGACGGGGGCCACAGGGGAAGGGCCCACAAGGGAGGGCACCACAGGGGAGGGGCCCAAAAGGGAGGGGGCCCACAAGGGAGGGCTCAGAAGAGAGGGCACCACAGGGGAGGGGCTCACAAGGGAGGGTCCACAGGGGAGGAATCCACAGGGCAGGGATCCACAGGGGAATGGACCCACCCACAAAGAAGGGCTCGCCCAGGGGAAGGACCCTCAAGGGAGGGCCCCACAAGAGAGGGGCCCAATAAGGGAAAGGCTCCAGAAAGAAAGGGAACCACAAAGGAGGGAACTCAAGGAAGGGCCCCACAAGAGAGAGGGGGCCCCAACAAGGGAGAGGCCTTGTTGGGGCCACAATAAGGAGAGGCCCCGCAAGGGAAGGGCCCCGCAAAAGAGGGGGCCCACACAAGGAAGTGGGCCCCGCAGAGGAGGGGAATCCCGCAGAGAAGGGGACCAAATAGGGAGAGGACCCACAGGGGAGTATCCACAAGGGAGGACCCACAGGGAAGGAAGGGGGCCCACAGGGGACGGGGCCCACAAGGGAGGGGGCCCCACAAGGCAGGGGCCCCACAAGGGAGGGGACCACAATGAAGGGGGCCCACAAAGGAGAGGCCCACAAAGGAAGGGCCCACAAGGGACGGGGCCCGACAAGGGAGGGGCCCGACAAGGGAGGGCCCGCAAGTGGTGGGTCCACAAGGGAGGGGGCCTACAAGCACCTGGCTGGGTGTTGAAGCAGGTGCCTCCGTTAAGACAAGGTCGCCTCACCTGGCTGGGTGTTGAAGCAGGTGCCTCCGTTAAGACAAGGACGCCTCACCTGGCTGGGTGTTGAAGCAGGTGCCTCCGTTAAGACAAGGACGCCTCACCTGGCTGGGTGTTGAAGCAGGTGCCTCCGTTAAGACAAGGACGCCTCACCTGGCTGGGTGTTGAAGCAGGTGCCTCCGTTAAGACAAGGACGCCTCACCTGGCTGGGTGTTGAAGCAGGTGCCTCCGTTAAGACAAGGACGCCTCACCTGGCTGGGTGTTGAAGCAAGTGCCTCCGTTAAGACAAGGTTGCCTCACCTGGCTGGGTGTTGAAGCAGGTGCCTCCGTTAAGACAAGGACGCCTCACCTGGCTGGGTGTTGAAGCAGGTGCCTCCGTTAAGACATGGACGCCTCACCTGGCTGGGTGTTGAAGCAGGTGCCTCCGTTAAGACAAGGACGCCTCACCTGGCTGGGTGTTGAAGCAGGTGCCTCCGTTAAGACAAGGTTGCCTCACCTGGCTGGGTGTTGAAGCAGGTGCCTCCGTTAAGACAAGGTCGCCTCACCTGGCTGGGTGTTGAAGCAGGTGCCTCCGTTAAGACAAGGTCGCCTCACCTGGCTGGGTGTTGAAGCAGGTGCCTCCGTTAAGACAAGGTTGCCTCACCTGGCTGGGTGTTGAAGCAGGTGCCTCCGTTAAGACAAGGACGCCTCACCTGGCTGGGTGTTGAAGCAGGTGCCTCCGTTAAGACAAGGACGCCTCACCTGGCTGGGTGTTGAAGCAGGTGCCTCCGTTAAGACAAGGACGGCTCACCTGGCTGGGTGTTGAAGCAGGTGCCTCCGTTAAGACAAGGACGGCTCACCTGGCTGGGTGTTGAAGCAGGTGCCTCCGTTAAGACAAGGTCGCCTCACCTGGCTGGGTGTTGAAGCAGGTGCCTCCGTTAAGACAAGGTTGCCTCACCTGGCTGGGTGTTGAAGCAGGTGCCTCCGTTAAGACAAGGACGCCTCACCTGGCTGGGTGTTGAAGCAGGTGCCTCCGTTAAGACAAGGACGCCACACACACTCGTCCTCGTCCTCACACGTCTCCTCACTACTGCTCAGCGCCCGGCCCTCACCACACCTGTGACGACCACACCTGTCACTACCAGCCCCTGACCACACCTGTGATGACCACACCTGTCACTACCAGCCCCTCACCACACCTGTGATGCCCACACCTGTCACTACCAGCCCCTCACCACACCTGTGATGACCACACCTGTCACTACCAGCCCCTCACCACACCTGTGATGCCCACACCTGTTACTACCAGCCCCTCACCACACCTGTGATGACCACACCTGTCACTACCAGTCCCTCGTAACACCTGTAATGACCACACTTGTCACTATCATCCCCTCACCACACGTGTAATGACTACATCTGTCACTACCAGCTCCTCACTACACCTGTCACAACCAGCCCCTCGCCACACCTTTGATGACCACACCTGTCACTACTAGCCCCTCACCACACCTGTCTCAACCAGATGACGTGTTGTGAGGTAGAGGAGACCACATGTAGTGTGGATAGGAGGCCACACTCTTGGTGTAGTGTGGCCTCTCACCTGGTAACACCCCTCACAATAAATGTTGTACAATATGGCCCGAACGTAACCATTGGACCCATACATAGAAAACGTGGCCGTTTGTGAGCCTCTATGATATGTAGTACATCATATACTGTCCGTTTGTGATCGCGTATGTTAAGCTGGTGCCCACACAAGTCTAACTCTTTTTGAGGGACAGCGGACCAAGACTGGTCAGTTTTGCATCTTATAAATGGTGCTTTAGCTCCTTGTTTATACGTATATAGTACAGTGAGGAAGACATGTGTTAGTAATGTGTTATATACACCTACACTGTAAACAAGTTTCTCATGATAAAGGACGCTACCTGTTCTACCTCATGTGGTAATATAACACTAATTGGCTCTATGTTCTATTGTGAATGAACTTATAATAGATATTTAAAAATATTTTATTAACAGTAATAAAAATATAGCTTTTGAAAAAAATTATTGTAATCATTAACCCTCCAAAAATCATATTAATTTTTAATTCGGTAGACTTTAAATTATCACATAAACGCTGAACAAATTATTAATTTGTCTTAAAAGTTTAGGATACACATGAAAACATTTTCGCGGCTCGCTTGCCAATCTCTTTATTTTTTTTCATGTACAATTTTGAACAGATGTACAAAGTATTTAGATATTGTTAAATTACAAGCTTCATCAGTTAAGAAACTTGACGGAGGTGTCTGCCTCCTTAATTTAGAGTCTTGGTATTACTGTTGCGTTCGTTCTCGACTTTCAGTCTAGAATTAAAGATTCGAATTCCGAGCGAGAAGATAAATAGGCATGTTTCGTGTCACCTAATTCGCTGTTCATCTTGCAGTAAGAAGTTAGTCAGTTACTTAGTTACTTAGTCAGAAGTTACAGTTAGTCAGAAGTTACAGTTAGTCAGATGTTAGTTACTCAGAAGTTAGTCAGCTTGTTGTGTTGCACCCTGAGGAGGGTCTGTAGGGTGGAGGGGGGCGGGGGACCTCGATAGAATGCTAACATGTATATATACACTGGCTGCCTGTATCCCATCACACTGAATTATTAGTATTAGTTGTAGTCATCCATCAGTCTCGGGAGACTATGGAGTTGCGCTCTGGTTGTCGGTCTGGAGTGGCCTCTCCAGGGTGCAAACCCAGAGTACGTTGATACAGGGAAGAAGCTGTCAACAATGCAGCAGGTCCCTCCTCTCCACGGCGCCGAAAATCTCCAATGGAAAAGCAAACGCCAATACGATTGGTTCCAGCGCCGTCGCAGGAACTGCCAGAACGAGGTTGAAGGCAAAAACGGATTGTCCTAGGCTCCAGCTCCGGAGTTTTCCTCGAAGTTGGTAAAGAAGGTACAGGGACTCCAAACCCAGAGACCGCCGTGGTCGGGGCCGGAGAAGAACCACCCTAGAAAGGGCAAGAACGACCCCAGCCTCCTGGAGCAAAGCTTGGGCAGCACGGGCCTCAGGAGGTGGACGACCGAGTCCCGCACCTACGGGTTCCAGACAGAGATCGTCACAGCTCCCTTTCTCCCGAGGCCGGCTTCCTTCATGAACCCGCAGAAGGAAGAGTAATAATTATTAATTA
This sequence comes from Procambarus clarkii, assembly GCF_040958095.1. NCBI lineage: Eukaryota > Metazoa > Arthropoda > Malacostraca > Decapoda > Cambaridae > Procambarus > Procambarus clarkii. The sequence goes on along the minus strand of NC_091191.1, from coordinate 25,746,989 downwards.
ATTATATTAATAATATGCATTAATTAATATATATATAATATATATAACTGACAAGATAATTATCACCAGGTGCCTCATGATGGACTGCTCCGTGGTACTGACCATGGAACAGTGTCCAGGGTCAAACACCAGTATCCTCCAGTTAGTTTCGGATGTAGGATGACTGGACGAGGTCATCAGCACCTGACCGCTGAAGGCAGGCAATTTGGCCGCCATGGTGGCGAACATTTGACTACACTAAAGGCTTGTGAGGAAGACTACCATGACCAAAGTGGTCAAGGTTCTGAGATACGTCAAAACAACAAAAACTTTTGCAACGATGGTGTTGAGTGCCGGAACGGAAGATAGTGGGACGGAATGGGTGAAGCAGTGTTCTGCCTCGTTCCATGATAGGATGGGGCACAATGGATCGAGACGGGACAGATAAACCTTATCGCCATCACGACTTACTCCAAACTTGTCAAGAATCCACGGTTTTGAGGTTAATCAGAGTGCTTTGAGAAACCAAGGATGTGGTAGCCGACTCATCACAGGTTAAAAGAACGAAATACATTATATTACTTTTGTTTCAATCTGCGGGAAATATACTATCTGCAAAATCTGTCAATATATAAATTTAGGAGAACAACAGAACACATATCAAAGAATATTGAAAAGATACTGAGATGGACACCAGAGAATTGTTGTGTACAGACCCGCAATGGTAGGACCTCCAGGTGTCGACGCAGGAGAGCGGGGGCCTGCAGGAGACGTTGGCACATGCAGGAGGAGCCCCACACCCTTGCTCGACGCCCTGGAACACGCTGGCCTGACCCCAGGCTGTGCTGTTGACCGTTGGCGGTAGTGGTATCCTCCGCCCGGAGATCCTCAGGTCGTCCATACATCCTGAAGTGGTAATGGCCAGGAGTAATATTTTATTTCTCTCTCTCTTCCTTTCCACCCACTTGGTCTGGACGGTAGAGCGACGGTCTCGCTTCATGCAGGTCGGCGTTCAATCCCCGACCGTCCAAGTGGTTGGGCACCATTCATTTCCCCCGTACCATCCCAAATCCTTATCCTGATCCTTTCCCAGTGTTATATAGTGGTAATGGCTTGGTGATAATTCCCTCCCTCTCCTCTCTCGTCCGTATGTTTTTCTGTATCTTTGTGTCTGTCTCTTTGGCTAATTGTCTAGCTATTACCGTGCTACGTAATGTCCAGGCTTGCCGGAGTTTATTAATAACTACTTCTGTCTAGCTAGCTCTCTCTTTGGTTTATCTGTCTGTTACTCAGTCTGGATATCTGTGTAGCAGTCTGTCTGCGGTCCTTTTTCAGCCTACAGTGATTAGATCAAGACATCAACTTCCCACTCAGACCACCCTGATAGTTATCTAGATATTTGTGATGATCTGAAAGCATATTACAGTTCCAATAATATTCGACTTGTAAATAAGTAAGTGAACTTTTGCCTTAAAGAATATTCTCAAGTAATAACTATTTTATTATAAATCCAGGGTTTAAAATATAAAAAGTCTATGATAAACTCGATTTCATTCATGAGCTCTAAGTTCTAGACTTTCTTTAATATTTAATATCAAATTCTAGTGGATGTTTAAATAGTATCTGATTTTCATACTCCATGTGTTTAAGAATAAAGCCATTTTAACTTAACTTAATCTAAACTAACATAACCTTAACCGAACCTAACCATAGATTAGGTTACCAAGCGAGGGAGCCGGTCGGCCGAGCGGACAGCACGCGGGACTTGTGATCCTGTGGTCCTGGGTTCGATCCCAGGCGCCGGCGAGAAACAATGGGCAGAGTTTCTTTCACCCTATGCCCCTGTTACCTAGCAGTAAAATAGGTACCTGGGTGTTAGTCAGCTGTCACGGGCTGCTTCCTAGGGGTGGAGGCCTGGTCGAGGACCGGGCAGCGGGGACACTAAAAGCCCCGAAATCATCTCAAGATAACCTCAAGATAGATAGGGAGAAGGTAGCAGCACTTATTAAGTAGTGGTTTTGAAGCGATTACCTCGAGAGTACAAACCTCCTGGAGGACACGTGTCGGTCTGTCAGTCTCTGCCTGTTTACCGGGGCCTTCTCCCCCCCCCCCACCTTCCCCTCATACAAACTTCCAAACTTTAGACTTACAGTATGCGTAAAAGAAACATTGAAATAAACTATGAACGAGTCAACTGTTTCAAAATAATTTATCCTTTTAAATTTATTTATGTTCTTTCGTAGTATTGGTTATTAATATAATTATTATCACTTATTTTTATTTACATAGAACTGCTGTTTTTATTATAGCAAGCTAGAGCTGCACTTCGTTTGTACAGTTATCTCTAGCATTGCAATTTTAATATTTTAATATTTGAATATATGGATATTTGTTATTTCAATTAGCGCTATGTACTCAGCTAACTGTATTCAAGTAATCATGATTTGTAGAGCTCAATACCGACTGTGTGATCAGTTCTGAGAGGGAACATATTTTTACCTCTCATTCATCAGGGTACTTCGTTTTTACCTTTGTCCCCTCGTTCGTGCACGACTCTTTTGAAAAAGTCTTTTCATGTCTGCTTTAACTGTCTATTCCACTGGCTTGTCTATGTTAAGATAACATGAGGATTAACTTTTTTTATTCTGTCCTCGTAACTCACGTCTATCAGGTGGAAGGCAGTCATACCCCTCGACGTTCTCCAGCTTTGTGTTGTGTTGGAGAAACAAAGAGTTCACACTGGTGCTGGATATTCCGTAATTGGCCCGACACACACATCATACGTGCTCTCCTAAATTTTCCCCCTAATTCAGATTTATAGAAACAATTCTCATATTGGTCAATATAATACATGCAGCTGATGATATCTGTTTGTGTTATTAGTCAGTCAGCTACGTGATGATTGTATTGTGACCGAATGTTTTGGTTGCCACCTTGTTGTCACAAGTGGTTAAAAATGTCACATATTTAGCACGAAACGAGCGTGAAAATTGACGGTGTTCGTGTATTAGGAGCCTCCGTCTAAATTCCACCTCGAGGAACTTCTTTAGTAGCTTACTCTGGAGAGGCAATGTAAGGCAATTATCAGGAGAAAGCACTAAGCCATTACATATATATATATATATATATATATATATATATATATATATATATATATATATATATATATATATATATATATATATATATATATATATATATCTTGCTAGTAATAAGGGGATAAGGGTTAAGGAAAGAACAGGGGTAAGAACTATTTGGACGGTCGGGAAAGGAGCGCCGACCTGCAAGAGGCAAGACCGTCGATTTATTTTCCAGTTCAAGGGGTTGGGCTCTCTAGAGAGGTAATTATAGTAATGTTATGGGATGAGGGTTATTCCATTGTTATCCTTTTAGAATGATTGCAACTCAGCCGCGTCTCTTATACGTCTTAGTGTCCAGATGTATGACAACTGAAGCGATTGTATTAGGTTTTCTTTCCCCAGAACTAAAAATAACAATAGCAGCGCAAGTGATGAGTTAACAATACTAGTAATAACAATAACAGAGTTAGTGGTGGAAGCAATAATAATAATTTTAATATTATACTTAGGATTGTTAGTTTTAATTAGGTTTCTATACCTAAATTTAATTTTGTTTAATTTTCACGTGTTCTTTTCCCGGTTTTAATTGTGTTTTGTTAATTTTGCTGTTTAACTTACCCGAGACTTACTGAGTACCTTTTTTACAGTCAATAAACCATAATTCCGCAATGTTAGAAATATCCAACACCTATTTCTCATTTTTAGTTCGTCAATAAATCATCCTTGTACTAACAATAGCAATTTACTAATATTACTAACTTGTAGATTAACAATATTAATTCTTTTCCTACTGCATAATTATTTCGCCAAATATTTCCTACTTCATAACGGTGTTGCGTCAAACAACTCAGCAAAGGGAAAGATAACGTCTACATTTCAGATAATTAAGTTCCATTCTCACTTTATATCAGTGTTCTTTCCAATGAATTATTAAATGATACCGTAGCAACCAGTGATCAAATAATATCGCGTTATTAGCTAAAGATCACTATATAACAGTACCCACTGTTATAATCAAGTTGCATGATGGAATCACATTCTCCAACAGCTTTTCATCTCTATGAACTTCGTTTCATATTAATTACTCTACGACGAGAATGCAATTAATATTAGTTCCTTCATAATAAACCATAGCCTTATTATCTCGCGTAGTTGAATAATTAATAGGAGAAGAATTCTCCGTATTAACTCTCCGTACTATTGTTCAAGCGCCGGCGGGACTGGTGAGGGAGGAGGAGAGCGATAGCCGATATATTTCTGGCAAGAAATAGTGTCTAGGAGTGCACGCATTCACCGACCTGTCTTTACTTCGTCCTTGCAGCAGCGGAGGTCAGGGTTCGAGAGGGACTCCATCAACTACTAGACACTCGTCTCGGCGATGTCTTACCGATGTTTGCTTATTTGTGCACTAAATAACAAATGAGTAGGTAGCTCGTCGTCAAGACGCATCAAATAACAAAAAGTTAGTCCCATGCCATATCGTGCCTTCCCTTTCATAAAGAAATGATGGTATACTCATTTTGGTATAGGAATCTTTTACATATTAACTGTGATATCAGGTTGTGGCATAGTAACAAGAGGAGAGATAACCTTACCCTGCACACATGCCCCAGGGCAGCATGTTACTACAAGCATGTTGTTGTGACTGCCCTTACGCACACAGCTAAGCGGTTGTCTTATTTTTGTAGTATTTACTAACATTTAGTTAATTCTTGATCTTCAATATAAGATCACATTTACTAACCATTTTTATATTTTGCCATATAATTATTATTGATATTCTTGATATCTTAATGACATACTTGATGCGAATTAGCGTCTATTTCATTGTGCAATTAATGTATTTGTTATTTTGTACTATTATAACCCCCTCAAAAAGTGTGCGCGAGTCGGCTCAATAGTTTTAATTATATTATGCAGTTCACTTAATGTTCTCACATTATATTATTAATTCATAAAGGATCCATAGGCACTGATTCCTGGATTTATTTCAATATGTTTATTCATTTTAATTTTTCTTTTTTTCATAAAAAAGGAGGTCCTTCGTAGCTATTGAATTTAATCATCATTATTAGTAATATTCTGAGTCAGATTTTCCCACACGCAAATGATGTTATTTAGGTTACAAAATCTATTATTAAAACGTGTTCCATAAATTAACGTATTTAAGATGAGTCGAGCGTCAGAGTTACCCTGCTCTTGCTAAGAGAATTCTTTTTTGCCTCTCGCGGCATCTTTGGCTTGTAAGTTTATTCCTAAAGAAAATACCTGTGGTTAAACAATGTTGTGAACAATGGCATCAGATGACGTAGTAATGTACTGTTATAATGTCATAACCACTTGGGTGGGACGGTAGAGCGACGGTCTCGCTTCATGCCGGTCGCCGTTCAATCCCCGACCGTCCAAATGGCTGGGCACCATTCCTTCCCCCCCCCCCTCCAATCCCAAATCCTTGTTCTGACCCCTTCCCAGTGCTATATAGTCGTAATGGTTTGGCGTTTTTCCCTGATAATGCCTCATAACATTAAAATTCAGAGACGTTGGAGCAGGAAAAAATAACCAGTTACCGCAGTGGAATAAATATATATTATTCCCAGTTCTAGAGAAGCTCTATAGCTTCTCTAGAACTCATATATGCATTCATATATGCATTCAAAATGTAAACCTTAGATCATATACACACTTGAGACACGAACCCTAGAACTGATACACACTAGAGATCTCAACCTTAGATCATATACGTTCCAGTAATAAAGAGACCAACCTTAGAGCATACCCACCCTAGAGGAAACACAAGACCACAGCATCACCTACCGTCGAAGAAGTCACCATGGATCTTGAAAACACTAACATCGAGGAACTCGGGCGTGCCTCCCACGTGGACGCCCTCCTGCTTGTCCACCTGCAGCAGCTGGCGTCCCTCCAACACCACCGAGGCGTTGTACAGGTCCCCGTCGCCGTCGTCAGCCGTCAGGAAGACCGCTGAGCCGTACCTGCCAGGGACACGCCCAGGTAGACATTTCCATCATTTAAGTTATTCTGATGAAGCAGCCCGTCCACTCCAGTGTTCACAACTTCATTAAACTGTTGTACTAAATTGACCAAACTTTACCTAACCTAACCTAACCTAGGACCCACGTATAGAAAATGGTACATCTCTTGTTTTAAGCGGACTTAAATCGATCGTTTTGCTTTAATGGCCTCTGTGTTACCGAACAACAACCATTATTGATCAGTTTCTGAAGACCTCTCGTTTTGAACTCGGCGTGAGCTTGGTGACTGATCCCCACAGAGGAAGGTTCTCCAGACCTGAGGAACGTGTATCTACCACGTGCAGTCGCCTATCACGCGGCCATCATTAAATTCAATAACATTTTATGTGTGTAGGAAACATTTAATCATCCGCTCATTCGTCAATCTGCTTTCATTAAGGGCACTGATTAATTTTTTTTAACCAAAACAACGGTCAATTGTGTAGCTCCGGATGCAACCAGACTCGCTGATAATCTTATTAAGGTAATGACAAACAAATGAGGAACGCTCAATATTTTTACATCCAGATGTACATGTTCCTGCACGGCTCACATTACGAGCACGGCGGAGATAAAATTGTCCTTATTAATTGTTTTTTACCCTCCTGTTGACAGAAACCAGGACCATGTGTACTAATTATTTGTATTTTACAGTTAAGGACAAATATGACATTTAATTCGTTTTGCGAAAAGATGAGTCTTTAATGATGAGGCCATGACAACAGTCTGTGCCATAATCACAATTACAAGCTGTGGCCATGATAACAATCTGTGCCCATGATCACAATCTGTGGCCATGATCACAATCTGTGGCCATGATCACAATCTGTGGCCATGATCACAATCTGTGTCCATGATCACAATCTGTGGCCATGATCACAATCTGTGGCCTTGATCACAATCTGTGGCCATGATCACAATCTGTGGCCATGATCACAATCTGTGGCCATGATCACAATCTGTGTCCATGATCACAAGTTGTGGCCATGATCACAGGCTGTGGCCATGAGCACAGGCTGTGGCCATGATCACAATCTGTGGCCATGATCACAATCTGTGGCCATGATCACAATCTGTGGCCATGATCACAATCTGTGTCCATGATCACAATCTGTGGCCATGATCACAATCGGTGTCCATGATCACAAGTTGTGGCCATGATCACAGGCTGTGGCCATGAGCACAGGCTGTGGCCATGATCACAATCTGTGGCCATGATCACAATCTGTGGCCATGATCACAATCTGTGGCCATGATCACAATCTGTGTCCATGATCACAATCTGTGGCCATGATCACAATCTGTGGCCTTGATCACAATCTGTGGCCATGATCACAATCTGTGGCCATGATCACAATCTGTGGCCATGATCACAATCTGTGTCCATGATCACAAGTTGGGGCCATGATCACAGGCTGTGGCCATGAGCACAGGCTGTGGCCATGATCACAAACTGTGGCCATGATCACAATCTGTGGCCATGATCACAATCTGTGGCCATGATCACAATCTGTGGCCATGATCACAATCTGTGGCCATGATCACAATCTGTGCCCATGATCACAATCTGTGGCCATGATCACAATCTGTGTCCATGATCACAAGTTGTGGCCATGATCACAGGCTGTGGCCATGAGCACAGGCTGTGGCCATGATCACAATCTGTGGCCATGATTACAATCTGTGGCCATGATCACAATCTGTGGCCATGATCACAATCTGTGCCCATGATCACAATCTGTGGCCATGATCACAATCTGTGGCCATGATCACAATCTGTGGCCATGATCACAAGTTGTGGCCATGATCACAGGCTGTGGCCATGATCACAATCTGTGCCCATGATCACAATCCGTGCCCATGATCACAATCTGTGCCCATGATCACAAGTTGTGGCCATGACCACAAGTTGTGGCCATGACCACAAGTTGTGGCCATGACCACAAGTTGTGGCCATGACCACAAGTTGTGGCCATGACCACAAGTTGAGGCCATGACCACAAGTTGAGGCCATGATCACAAGCTGTGGCCATGATCACAATCTGTGCCCATGATCACAATCTGTGCCCATGATCACAATCTGTGGCCATGATCACAATCTGTGGCCTTGATCACAATCTGTGGCCATGATCACAATCTGTGGCCATGATCACAATCTGTGGCCATGATCACAATCTGTGCCCATGATCACAATCTGTGGCCATGATCACAATCTGTGTCCATGATCACAAGTTGTGGCCATGATCACAGGCTGTGGCCATGAGCACAGGCTGTGGCCATGATCACAATCTGTGGCCATGATCACAATCTGTGGCCATGATCACAATCTGTGGCCATGATCACAATCTGTGCCCATGATCACAATCTGTGGCCATGATCACAATCTGTGGCCATGATCACAATCTGTGGCCATGATCACAAGTTGTGGCCATGATCACAGGCTGTGGCCATGATCACAATCTGTGCCCATGATCACAATCCGTGCCCATGATCACAATCTGTGCCCATGATCACAAGTTGTGGCCATGACCACAAGTTGTGGCCATGACCACAAGTTGTGGCCATGACCACAAGTTGTGGCCATGACCACAAGTTGTGGCCAAGACCACAAGTTGAGGCCATGACCACAAGTTGAGGCCATGATCACAAGCTGTGGCCATGATCACAATCTGTGCCCATGATCACAATCTGTGCCCATGATCACAATCTGTGGCCATGATCACAATCTGTGGCCTTGATCACAATCTGTGGCCATGATCACAATCTGTGGCCATGATCACAATCTGTGGCCATGATCACAATCTGTGCCCATGATCACAATCTGTGGCCATGATCACAGTCTGTGTCCATGATCACAAGTTGTAGCCATGATCACAGGCTGTGACCATGAGCACAGGCTGTGGCCATGATCACAATCTGTGGCCATGATCACAATCTGTGGCCATGATCACAATCTGTGGCCATGATCACAATCTGTGCCCATGATCACAATCTGTGGCCATGATCACAATCTGTGGCCATGATCACAATCTGTGGCCATGATCACAAGTTGTGGCCATGATCACAGGCTGTGGCCATGATCACAATCTGTGCCCATGATCACAATCCGTGCCCATGATCACAATCTGTGCCCATGATCACAAGTTGTGGCCATGACCACAAGTTGTGGCCATGACCACAAGTTGTGGCCATGACCACAAGTTGTGGCCATGACCACAAGTTGTGGCCATGACCACAAGTTGAGGCCATGACCACAAGTTGAGGCCATGATCACAAGCTGTGGCCATGATCACAATCTGTGCCCATGATCACAATCTGTGCCCATGATCACAATCTGTGCCCATGATCACAAGTTGTGGCCATGATCACAAGTTGTGGCCATGATCACAAGTTGTGGCCATGACCACAAGTTGTGGCCATGACCACAAGTTGAGGCCATGACCACAAGTTGAGGCCATGACCACAAGTTGAGGCCATGACCACAAGTTGTGGCCATGACCACAAGTTGAGGCCATGACCACAAGTTGAGGCCATGACCACAAGTTGAGGCCATGACCACAAGTTGTGGCCATGATCACAAGTTGTGGCCATGATCACAAGTTGTGGCCATGACCACAAGTTGAGGCCATGACCACAAGTTGAGGCCATGACCACAAGTTGTGGCCATGATCACAAGTTGTGGCCATGACCACAAGTTGTGGCCATGATCACAAGTTGTGGCCATGACCACAAGTTGAGGCCATGACCACAAGTTGTGGCCATGATCACAAGCTGTGGCCATGACCACAAGTTGTGGCCATGATCACAAGTTGTGGCCATGACCACAAGTTGAGGCCATGACCACAAGTTGAGGCCATGACCACAAGTTGTGGCCATGACCACAAGTTGTGGCCATGACCACAAGTTGAGGCCATGACCACAAGTTGTGGCCATGACCACAAGTTGAGGCCATGACCACAAGTTGAGGCCATGACCACAAGTTGAGGCCATGACCACAAGTTGAGGCCATGACCACAAGTTGAGGCCATGACCACAAGTTGTGGCCATGACCACAAGTTGTGGCCATGATGTGTGACTGTTTTTCAGTCCTTGTAACACACACAGTGTAACGTAATGCGTAAAATTAGTGTTCTGCTGTCCAAAATCAATATCATTTAAAATGTAAGCTTGCCTAGTCAATCTCCATTGCCACTACATCTAACACGAAATGATTATTATTATTACTGTGTAAGTGTTTAGTCCTTGTAATCCTTATAACACTTTCAAGCTAACACAGTGTGCGATATTATTTCCTTGCTAAGCTCTCTGTTTTCAAAATATAAGCGGGTTGTAATTATACGCTCAGACACAGCCTCCATATCAATGTCAGCCATTATATATATATATATATATATATATATATATATATATATATATATATATATATATATATATATATATATATATATATATATATATATATATATAACTGAAAACTCACACCCCAGAAGTGACTCGAACCCATACTCCCAGGAGCAACGCAACTGGTATGTACAAGACGCCTTAATCCACTTGACCATCACGACCGGACATAATGAGGTAATAGCCGAGGCTATTTGAACCACCCCACCGCCGGCACTCGGATAGTAATCTTGGGCATAGCATTTTACCAAATCACCTCATTCTTTGGGGCACACGTGATTAACACAAATGCGAACAAGCCTGAATGGTCCCCAGGACAATATGCAACTGAAAACTCACACCCCAGAAGTGACTCGAACCCATTATGTCCGGTCGTGATGGTCAAGTGGATTAAGGCGTCTTGTACATACCAGTTGCATTGCTCCTGGGAGTATGGGTTCGAGTCACTTCTGGAGTGTGGGTTTTCAGTTGCATATTATCCTGGGGACCATTCAGGCTTGTTCGCATATATATATATATATATATATATATATATATATATATATATATATATATATATATATATATATATATATATATATATATATATATATATATATATATATATATATATATATATATATGTCGTACCTAGTAGCCAGAACGCACTTCTATTCCTACTATGCATGGCCCGATTTGCCTAATAAGCAAAGTTTTCATGAAATAATTGTTTTTCGACTACCTAACCTACCTAACCTAACCTAACCTAACTTTTTCGGCTACCTAACCTAACCTAACCTATAAAGATAGGTTAGGTTAGGTTAGGTAGGGTTGGTTAGGTTCGGTCATATATCTACGTTAATTTTAACTCCAATAAAAAAAAATTGACCTCATACGTAATGAAATGGGTAGCTTTATCATTTCATAAGAAAAAAATTAGATGAAATATATTACTTCAGTAAAACTTGGCTTATTAGGCAAATCGGGCCTTGCATAGTAGGCTGAGAAGTGCGTTCTGGCTATTAGGTACGACATATATATATATATATATATATATATATATATATATATATATATATATATATATATATATATATATATATATTCGTTTCATTTCTGTCATACACTACCTCTTTCTCTCTCTCTCTCTCTCTCTCTCTCTCTCTCTCTCTCTCTCTCTCTCTCTCTCTCTCTCTCTCTCTCTCCCCCAGCTGATGCAATAGTGAAAAAGTTGGCTTCAATTTTGCTAGGATCAACACGATTTAAAAAAAACTGAGTCAGTTTTATCACAGCGTGTAACCTTACACTCTGATATCGTAGATATCAGCTTATGTACAACCAGAATAAAGTGCCGGGTTCGACTACTGTTTTCACAAGTCAACCTTGAGGCATTTAGCGTAGTGTGTGTCATTGTCATGCTCGTTAGCGACACGTCCACACACCTGCTCTCTCTTGCGGAATTGCGAAATGGCAGCTCGCCTGACCACCCGTTATCCCTCATTAGGCTCAGCAAAAAAACAGATACTTGATATCATAGCGGGGCAATGAAAAACAGAATATTCACCACTCTTAATACTTTCTTCATTGACTAGCATTATCTGTGTGAACACACCGTGCACCGCATGGTGACTTCCTATTTCTCTCACTAGTCAATAATCATTCTTTGTATCATTTCTTGACTAAAATAACACTCTGAAACATCTTTGCTTATCTTAATTTTCGCTGACATGCGGTCAGTCATCAAATACGTTTCAACCCATCAAAAGGAATCTCAATACTGCGTGGGATGTCTCGTGACAAATAAACTGTGTTTTACCCAGCTAATCATATCTCCCGCGCCCACACAAATTCACACTACACCCAACTTCTGGTTTTCAACTCTTAGCACACTCCAGATCGGCATTGTTGTTGTGTTAATAATATTGTACAGCTACACTCTCAATCTCCATCACACACACACACACACACACACACACACACACACACACACACACACACACACACACACACACACACACACACACACACACACACACACACACACACACACACACACACACACACACACTCACACACACACACACACACTCACACACAAAGACACACACACACACACACACACACACACACACACACACACACACACACACACACACACACACACACACACACACACACACACACACACACACACACACACACACACACACACACACACACACACGACCGGGTAAACAAGGACGAACTTTTCAACACTGGTGGGACGCGAACAAGGGGACACAGGTGGAAGCTGAGTACCCAAATGAGCCACAGAGACGTTAGAAAGAACTTTTTCAGTGTCAGAGTAGTTAGCAAATGGAATGCATTAGGAAGTGATGTGGTGGAGGCTGACTCCATTCACAGTTTCAAATGTAGATATGATAGAGCCCAATAGGCTCAGGAATCTGTACACCAGTTGATTGACGGTTGAGAGGCGGGACCAAAGAGCCAGAGCTCAACCCCCGCAAGCACAATTAGGTGAGTACACACACACACACACTCACACACACACACACACACACACTCACACACACACACACACACACACACACACACACACACACACACACACACACACACACACACACACACACACACACACACACACACACACACACACACACACACACACACACACACACACAGGGCTCTGTACTCGGTCCTATCTTGTTTCTGATATATGTTAATGATCTCCCGGAGGGTATCGATTCATTTCTCTCAATGTTTGCGGACGATGCTAAAATTATGAGAAGGATTAAAACAGAAGAGGACTGTTTGAGGCTTCAAGAAGACCTAGACAAGCTGAAGGAATGGTCGAACAAATGGTTGTTAGAGTTTAACCCAACCAAATGTAATGTAATGAAGATAGGTGTAGGGAGCAGGAGGCCAGATACAAGGTATCATCTGGGAGAGGAAATTCTTCAGGAGTCAGAGAAGGAAAAAGACTTGGGGGTTGATATCACGCCAGACCTGTCTCCTGCAGCACATATCAAGCGGATAACATCAGCGGCATATGCCAGGCTGGCCAACATACGAACGGCATTCAGAAACTTGTGTAAAGAATCATTCAGAACTTTGTATACCACATATGTCAGGCTAATCCTGGAGTATGCAGCCCCAGCATGGAGTCCATATCTAGTCAAGGATAAGACTAAACTGGAAAAGGTTCAAAGGTTTGCCACCAGACTAGTACCCGAGCTGAGAGGTATGAGCTACGAGGAGAGACTACGGGAATTAAACCTCACTTCGCTGGAAGACAGAAGAGTTAGGGGGGACATGATCACCACATTCAAGATTCTGAAGGGGATTGATAGGGTAGATAAAGACAGTCTATTTAACACAAGGGGAACACGCACAAGGGGACACAGGTGGAAACTGAGTGCCCAAATGAGCCACAGAGATATTAGAAAGAACTTTTTTAGTGTCAGAGTGGTTGACAAATGGAATGCATTAGGAAGTGATGTGGTGGAGGCTGACTCCATACACAGTTTCAAGTGTAGATATGACAGAGCCCGATAGGCTCATGAATCTGTACACCTGTTGATTGACGGTTGAGAGGCGGGACCAAAGAGCCAGAGCTCAACCCCCGCAAACACAACTAGGTGAGTACAACTAGGTGAGTACACACACACACACTCACTCACACACACACACACACACACAGGTGTAGCTGGTAAGGTGCTCCAGTGGATAATGGGGTACCTAAGCAAAAGGAAGCCGAGAGTTACGGTGAGGGGTGAGACCTCCGATTGGCGTGAAGTCACCAGTGGAGTCCCACAGGGCTCTGTACTCGGTCCTATCTTGTTTCTGATATATGTAAATGATCTCCCGGAGGGTATAGATTCATTTCTCTCAATATTTGCGGACGATGCCAAAATTATGAGAAGGATTAAGACAGAAGAAGACTGTTTGAGGCTTCAAGAAGACCTAGACAAACTGCAGGAATGGTCGAACAAGTGGTTGTTAGCGTTTAACCCAACCAAATGTAATATAATGAAGATAGGTGCAGGGAGCAGGAGGCCAAATACGAGGTATTATCTGGGAGAGGAAATTCTTCAGGAGTCAGAGAAAGAAAAAGACTTGGGAGTTGATATCACGCCAGACCTGTCTCCTGCAGCACATATCAAGAGGATAATATCAGCGGCATATGCCAGGCTGGCCAACATACGAACGGCATTCAGAAATTTGTGTAAAGAATCATTCAGAACTTTGTATACCACATATGTCAGGCCAATCCTGGAGTATGCAGCCCCAGCATGGAGTCCATATCTAGTCAAGGATAAGACTAAACTGGAAAAGGTTCAAAGATTTGCCACCAGATTAGTACCCGAGCTAATACCGAGCTAGCTCATACCCGAGCGGTATGAGCTACGAGGAGAGACTACGGGAATGAAACCTCACTTCGCTGGAAGACAGAAGAGTTAGGGGGGACATGATCACCACATTCAAGATTCTCAAGGGAATTTATAAGGTAGATAAAGACAGGCTATTTAACACAAGGGGCACACGCACAAGGGGACACAGGTGGAAACTGAGCGCCCAAATGAGCCACAGAGATATTAGAAAGAACTTTTTTAGTGTCAGAGTGGTTGACAAATGGAATGCATTAGGAAGTGATGTGGTGGAGGCTGACTCCATACACAGTTTCAAGTGTAGATATGATAGAGCCCAATAGGCTCAGGAATCTGTACACCTGTTGATTGACAGTTGAGAGGCGGGACCAAAGAGCCAGAGCTCAACCCCCGCAAACACAACTAGGTGAGTACACACACACACACACACATAGGGAGAAGCTGAAACTAAACCTCGCCGATGCAAAACGTTTAAATGAGAGCAGGAATGAAGAAGAAATCAATTCTTTTTTCTACAAAGTGATAGGGGTAGGCAGGCCAGTAAAGTGGTACATAAAGGCAAACCAACAAAATCATTAGAGTGAGGGGGAGTGAAAAATAAGAAGAGGGGGAACAAGTTCCTGAAGAATGCATACACCAACATAGATGGAGTAAGATCGAAGATACTGGAGTTAAGTGATGTAATACAGCTGCAGACACCAGACATTGTTGCACTCACGGAGACAAAACTTGAAGATGTTATTTTAAATGAGGTCATATTTCCAAGGGGCTACTCAATTTGGAGACGGGACAGAAAAATTAGGAAAGGCGGTGGCGGTGCTGTGCTGGTGAAAGAACACCTAAAGGTGAACGAAATAATGACTGCCAGTCCACAAGAAGTTGATATAATAGCACTAGAGATCTGCCATGAGGATGATAAACTAATGATCATAGTAATAGCAACTAATGATCATAGAGCTAGATAGTAAACGAGAAGGTCTTATAACAATAACGAGAGAGATCATAGCGAGAGCGGATAACGACAGATCACGACTGTTGATAGTCGGCGACTTCAACTTGAAATCTATAGACTGGGAAGCATATGAAGCTAAAACAGAAGATTTTTGGACCTGTAAATTTGTAGACCTCATCCTGGAAACATTCTTGTATCAACATGTTAAACAAGCTACGAGGATGAGGGAAGGGGACGTTCCCTCCATGCTAGATTTTATATTTACCAGGAAGGAGGAAGAAATATTTGACATTCAGTACCTTCCTCTCTTGGGTAAAAGTGACCATGTCTTTTTGGGAATAAAGTATGCAATGCGTTATAATCTGGAAGAAAATAAGAAGGTTGATCCAATTGAAAAACCAAACTTTAGGAGAGGACATTATGGCAACCTAAGAAATTTTTTTAGTGAGTATAATTGGACAGACTTGTTGCTAGGCAAGGAAGTGAATGAGATGTGTGTCAAGTTTTGTGAAATATATGATAAAGGCACCCAATAATTTATACCAAAACAGAGATGCAGAACTAGGAAACAGGATTTGTTCAACAGAAATTGCGAGAGAGCTAGAGACCAAAAGACACAAAAATGGAAACAATACAGGAAGAGGCCAAACCCCGAAACATACCAGCGATACAAAGATGCGAGAAACAACTACACGGCAGTGAGGAGAGAGGCAGAAAGAAATTTTGAAAAAGAGATTGCAGACAAACCAGGTCTATTCTATAAATTCATAAGCAACAAATTGCAGGTAAAGGATAATATTCAGAGGTTGAAAATGGGAAATAGATTCACGGAAAATGAAAAGGAAATGTGTGAAACATTAAACGAAAAGTTCCAAAGTGTGTTTGTACAAAATGAAATCTTCAGGGAACCAGACACAATAAGAATTCAGGAGAACAACATTGAGCACATTGAGGTGTCTAGAGACGAAGTGGAAAAATATTCAAGGAACTAAATAAGAACAAAGCAGTTGGTCCAGATGGAGTTTCACCATGGGTTCTGAAAGAATGTGCACCTGAGCTCAGCATTCCACTTCAACTGATTTTTCAGGCAACCCTGTTTACAGGAGTTGTAGCTGATGTGTGGAAAAAGGCTAACATATTTCCAATCTACAAAAGTGGACGAAGGGAAGACCCCCTTAATTATAGACCTGTATCATTGACAAGAGTAATAGTCAATATATTGGAAAAAATAATTAAAACTAAATGGGTAGAACACCTGGAGAGAAATGATATAATGTCAGACAGACAGTATGGTTTTCGATCAGGAAGATCCTGTGTATCGAATTTACTCAGTTTCTATGATCGAGCAACAGAGATATTACAGGAGAGAGATGGTTGGGTTGACTGCATCTATCTGGACCTAAGAAAGGCTTTCGCCAGGGTTCCACATAAGAGGTTGTTCTGGAAACTGGGAAATATTAGAGGGGTGACAGGTAAGCTTCTAACATGGATGAAAAATTTTCTGACTGATAGAAAAATGAGGGCAGTGATCAGAGGCAATGTATCGGACTGGAGAAATGTCACAAGTGGAGTACCACAGGGTTCAGTTCTTGCACCAGTGATGTTTATTGTCTACATAAATGATCTACCAGTTGGTATACAGAATTATATGAACATGTTTGCTGATGATGCTAAGACAATAGGAAGGATAAGAAACTTAGATGATTGTCATGCCCTTCAAGATGACCTGAACAAAATAAGTATATGGAGCACCACTTGGCAAATGGAATTTAATGTTAATAAATGCCATGTTATGGAATGTGGAATAGGAGAACATAGACCCCACACAACCTATATATTATGTGAGAAATATTTAAAGAATTCTGATAAAGAAAGAGATCTAGGGGTGGCTCTAGATAGAAAACTATCACCTGAGGACCACATAAAGAATATTGTGCAAGGAGCCTATGCCACGCTTTCTAACTTCAGAATTTCTTTTAAATACATGGATGGCGATATACTAAAGAAATTGTTCACGACTTTTGTTAGGCCAAAGCTAGAATATGCAGCAGTTGTGTCCTGCCCATATCTTAAGGAGCACATCAACAAACTGGAAAAGGTGCAAAGACATGCAACTAAGTGGCTCCCAGAACTGAAGGGCAAGAGCTACGAGGAGAGGTTAGAGGCATTAAATATGCCAAAACTAGAAGATAGAAGAAAAAGAGGTGATATGATCACTACATACAAAATAGTAACAGGAATTGATAAAATCGATAGGGAAGATTTCCTGAGACCTGGAACTTTAAGAACAAGAGGTCATAGATTTAAACTAGCTAAACAGAAATATAAGAAAATTCACTTTCGCAAACAGTGGTAGACGGTTGAAACAAGTTAGGTGAGAAGGTGGTGGAGGCCAAGACCGCCAGTAGTTTCAAAGCGTTATATGACAAAGAGTGCTGGGAAGACGGGACACCACGAGCGTAGCTCTCATCCTGTAACTACACTTAGGTAATTACACTTAGGTAATTACACACACACACACACACACACTGTGGCGCGGTAATTCTGTGGCGCGGGTTCGATTCCCGCACGAGGCAGAAACAAATGGGCAAAGTTTCTTTCACCCTAAGTGCCCCTGTTACCTAGCAGTAAATAGGTACCTGGGAGTTAGTCAGCTGTCACGGGCTGCTTCCTGGGGTGTGTGTGTGTGGTGTGGAAAAAAAAAGTAGTTAGTAAACAGTTGATTGACAGTTGAGAGGCGGGCCGAAAGAGCAAAGCTCAACCCCCGTAAAAACACAACTAGTAAACACAACTAGTAAACACATTAAAAACTTTTTAACCCAGCATGTCAGAGAACCCACAAGGATGAGAGAAAATGACGAACTAGCGAGACTCGACCTAGTCTTCACTCTGAACGACTCCGAGATAAGAGAAATCGGTTTTGAGACCCCAGTAGGAATGAGCGACCACAGTGTACTGGGGTTTGAGTACCTGATTGAAGAAGGGTTATTGAACTCGAGGACGGGTACTGAAAATAAAAGGCTGGAATTCCGAACAGGAAACAATGAGGAGATAAGGAAATTCCTAACAGATATAGCATGGGAAACAGAGCTCAGGGGAATGACGGAACAAGACATGATGGACTACATCACGCATAAGTGCAAGGACGCAGCAAACAAGTTTACCAGTCCAAAAGAAAAACAGTGAAATGAAGATGAGAAACCAATGGTTTAATCAGAGATGTAGGCTAGCTAAGCAGCAAAGTAAAAGAGCATGGAGAAACTAAAGGAATAACAGGACACTTGAGAGCAGAGAAAGATACCACAGTGCCAGGAATGAATATGTCAGGATGAGAAGAGAGGCAGAAACACAATACGAAAATGACATCGCAAGCAAGGCAAAGTTTCAGCCTAAATTGCTGCACAGTCACATCAGGAG
The DNA here is from genome assembly GCF_040958095.1 of Procambarus clarkii. Classification (NCBI taxonomy): domain Eukaryota; kingdom Metazoa; phylum Arthropoda; class Malacostraca; order Decapoda; family Cambaridae; genus Procambarus; species Procambarus clarkii. Next base: position 25,727,758 of record NC_091191.1, on the reverse strand, counting down.
AAAAACAACAGTAAAGGAACAGGTTATGAAATTAAGGATAGGGAAGGATAGCAGAAGGATTCACTACAAACGACAAGTGTGTGTAAGGAACTGAATAAGAAATTCCAGGAGGTCTTCACCTTAGAGCAAGGAGAAATTCCAGAGATAAGAGAGGGAATAGTTAACCAGGAACCACTGGAAGAGGTTGAGATTACCAGCGGGGAAGTAAGGAAGTGTTTACTAGAGTTACATGTGACAAAGGCTATATGCCCAGATGGAATCTCCCCTTGGATACTAAAGGAAGGAGCAGAAGAACTGTGCCTGCCACTCTCCATAGTATATAACAAATCACTGGCAACAAGGGAACTGCCAGAAATTTGGAAAGCAGCTAACGTTGTCCCGATATACAAGAAAGGGGATAGACAGGAGGCACTGAACTACAGGCCAGTGTCCCTAACCTGCATAACATGCAAGCTGATGGAGAAGATTGTGTGAAGAAAGCTAGTGGAACATTTGGAATGAAAGAACTTTGTAACACAGCATCAACAAGGGTTCAGGGATGGCAAGTCCTGCCTCACAGGGTTACTTGAATTCTACGACCAGGCAACAAAAATCAGACAAGAAAGAAAAGCGTGGGTAGGATGACCTAGACAGACTGAGTGAATGATCCAACAAATGGCTGTTAAAGTTCAACCCGAGTAAATGCAAAGAAATGAAACTAGGCAGTGGAAACTGGAAGCCAGGCACAGGATACAGAATAGGAGATGAAGTACTTAATGAAACGGACAGAGAGAAAGATCTAGGAGTTGATATCACACCAAACCTGTCTCCTGAAGCCCACATAAAAATAATAACGTCTGCGGCATAGGCGAGGCTGGCTAACATCAGAACAGCCTTCAGGAACCTGTGTAAGGAATCATTCAGAATCTTGTATACCACATATGTAAGACCAATCCTGTAGTATGCGGCCCCAGCATGGAGCCTGTACCTTGTCAAACACAAGATGAAACTGGAAATAGTTCAAAGGTATGCCACTAGACTAGTCCCAGAATTAAGAGGTATGAGTTACGAGTAAAGGCTGTGGGAAATGCACCTTACGACACTGGAAGACAGAAAAGTATGGGGAGACATGATCACTATCTACAAAATCTTCAGGGGAATCGACCGGTTAGACAAGGATAAACTATTCAACACTGGTGGTACAAGAACAAGGGGACACAGGTGGAAACTGAGTACCCACATGAGCCACAGGGACGTTAGAAAGAACTTTTTCAGTGTCAGAGTAGTTTACAGATGAAATGCATTAGGCGGTGATGTGGTGGAGGCTGACTCCATACACAATTTCAAATGTAGATATGATAGAGCCCAGTAGGCTCAGGAATCTGTACACCAGTTGATTGACAGTTGAGAGGCAGGACCAAAGAGCCAAAGCTCAACCTCCGCAAGCACAAATAGGCGAGTACAAATAGGTGAGTACACACTCTCTGAAAAGAGAAAAACTGTTTATTTATGCTTAATTAAAATGCATGTATAATAGACAAAACCCAAGGTGTAAGAAGATTACAAGTTCTTGAAGCATTCCACATAAGAATAGAACAACCTTCCATGAACACCCAAATCACGGAATTATTTACTCTACCCACCATGAGAGTAAGAACAAGACCGGAACATAACGATACCAACACAGAAGACACTGCTCAACATAATAGGCCTATTACATTCGATTAATCTTTGTATATGCTTCATCCTCTATTTATATCAGTTTCTTAAAGGAAGTAATAGGGAATGCAAAGACTGTTTATCACAAAGGATTAAGGAAATGATGTAATGATGCACTACTTGAGCATGTTTGTGTGCCCAAGCTGCCGTGGAGTCTGGACGTGTTGGCTGACCTCTCCGGCAGTTGGTGGGTGTTTACCAGTTTGGCTGACTTGGGATGTGTGTGCGTCTCTATCCGCCTGGTCAGTGCTGATGTGGATTTCAAGATTGGGGTCCCACTTCCCCCTGTAGTGCGGGCTCAGTCCGTGGGCCTCGAGTTTTCTGGCCGAGCTGGGTACCCGGAGGTGGCGCTTGTGTTATGTGAAATGCTTCATGTCCCTGTGGTGGACGTTTATGGCGTCGAGTTGGTGACAGCACATCAAGCGATTATCAAGTATACAGAGGAGGTAGCATATCGGGAGTTTCTCTATTGCTACGAGGGGCGGACCTTACCCCTGCCGGACGGTGCGGGCACTGTGACCCTATCTGATCGTAGTGGTGCCCTCACTTTATGTCAATGTTCATGGGGCGCCCTTGGAGTTTCTGGAGGGACTGCTATGGCGGTATTTCCGGCCAGTTTTGCGCGGTTGTTAGTGTGCAGTTGCACATGCTTTCCTCAGGGATGCTCAAGGGTGTGAGGACGAACATTCGCACCCTGGGAATGCGGCTACAATCGAACATTCTGTCTTCCGTGAAACTCCTGGGATACCACGTTCTGGTGTTTTTCGCCCGCCAGTCTTGGACGTGTTATCATTGTGGCCTTTTGGGCCATCAGGCTATTTGGTGTTCTGCATCTGCTGTTGCGCATGTGAACCTCTTCAGTGAGGAGTTTTTCCCACGGCTTCCTGTGGAGGAGGCTTCGGTGGGTGAGGATGTGAACGTCTCTTTGGCCAATGCTGTGCCCCGTGACAACTGTTGTACCTCCTGTTGTTGTTGCCTCTCCACTACAGGTTGTGTTGCCGTCAGGTGCTCGTCATGCTCCGATTGGTATCCTTCGAGTTTCTGTGGATCTTCCGACTGCCTGCTGCATGGTTCCCCCATCTTCGACTTCTTCACCTGCTGCGTCTGTCCCTTCGCCGTGTGTCCCGGGTGTGCTGGGTGCTGGGGTGGGTACAGCGCCGCCTTCTGTGCCCAGCCTGGTACCCCATGTGGTTGAGGATGCTGCCGTTCTACAACGAGCGTCGGTTCGCCTGGCTTGTGTTGCACGTGTCTCTGAGTCAGCCTCCACATCTGATGATGTGCGGCCGGAGCCTAAGTGTTCCCGCGGTTCTTCTTCTGCCTGGGCTGATGTTGGTGATTTCGACGACTTTGGCGACCTGGTGATGGTGTAGAAAAAGGCTGCTCGCTCTGGGGGTTCCGTGCCCCCTACCTCGTTCCCTGTTTCATCAGCAGCGGTCGTGACGCCTCTCCCATCTCCGGCTGTATCTTCTGTATCTCCTGCATGTACCAAAGGTGGAGGTGTTAACGCCTTGGCAGTCGTCGCCTTCTCCTGTGTGTTAGGCGGCGAGGCCGTCTCGGTGGCCTACGTACGCTTCTTCGGTGTCTTCTGCTTCCTCGGAGGGGATGTTTCTCAATCCCCCGCCTCATTATGCAACTTGCGTCGGCGAGGTTTGAGAGTTAACATTTCCGCCTGATTTGGTAATTCCTGAGTTTATGCGGGCCCCACGGAGGCAGGGGAATCGTTCTTCTACCGACAAGGAGTATTTGGTTTGGGAGTCCTATAAGCACAAGTATCCTCTGGATAAGTTCCCTGACAAATATGTTCCTGTATCTGAGAAATGTATTCCTACCCCTTGATTCCTTTGTTTGCTGTATGTCGTGGGTTGTTTCCATTTGTGTACATGGTTGTAGGTTGCGGGTCGCATGTGTGTGTGTGTGTGTGGGTGGAGCGGGATGGTTTTCCCGGTTCCTGTGCGTTCCGGTGTTTGTTCAAGTGTGTGTCTGGTTGTGGATGTCCTGTTATTGTATTTTTATGTTTTTTTTAATATTGTACTGGTTGTGCATTTGTTTGTGTGGTGTCGAGTGCCGTTTGGGCTGCTAGCGTGGCCCGGCCTGGTTTTGTTCGCATTATCATGTATTGTGGTTGTGCTTTTCTTTTTGTTTGTTATATATTTGTATTTCCTTTCTTGTTATTATTATCATTTTGTATTGGTGCCTCTCCATGTGTGGTTTACGGGGCCAGTAGTCTTGTTTTGTATTATTATGTTCCGGTGTTTGGGTTGTTGGGCGAGGGTTTAGGTGCTTTGTGATGTAATGTTGTCATTACTGTACTGTATTTCACTGTGTTTGTAATTATTACTGGGTTTTTGTGGTCGACTTTTCCGTCCGGTGTTTTGTGATTTAGGACTTTTGTTAAATTCGTAATTTTGCGAGTTTGTACTTTTGTGCTCAACTTGTTTTGTTCTAGTTTGTTTTCTGTTTTTCTTTTATTGAACTTATAGGAATGCTTGCATGTAAAAATAAAAATAAAAAACAAAAATTTGACCAATTTTTTAAAGTTGAATGAAGCATACTGTAGTTAAGAAACGTTGAACGAATATAAACTCAACAATTTTCACCTGATTGCCGAAAATTTTAGTTAAGGAAGGTGAAAAGGGTGGAGTCAGGTGAGTGTTTGGTAAAAAGTTAGCAATATTATGAATCATTACATGTGTTTGAAGTGATGAACAGCTTAAAGGTAGCTTATTTGCCAGAAAAAAAATTAGTAATAGTTAAAAATCCATGTTTTGACTATCTATCTATCGATCTAATAGCATATTGGTACATTTTTTGACTTATGTTTTACATCACTGACAGTGTAATGCTAGGAATTTATATGTGGTCATCAGCCCCCCTTACCGCTCATAGGAATTGGTTGATGTAAGTATTTTATGGAATATAACTTCTCTTATTCAGAGAGAGAAAGAGAGAAAGAGAGAGAGAGAGAGAGAGAGAGAGAGAGAGAGAGAGAGAGAGAGAGAGAGAGAGAGAGAGAGAGAGAGAGAGAGAGAGAGAGAGAGAGAGAGAGAGAGAGAGAGAGAGAGAGAGAGAGAGAGAGAAAGAGAGAGAGAGAGAGAGAATTTGTGGACGACAGATATAAAACGGATTTATATATATATATATATGTCGTACCTAGTAGCCAGAATGCACTTATCAGCCTACTATGCAAGGCCCGATTTGCCTAATAAGCCAAGTTTTCCTGAATTAATATATTTTCTCTAATTTTTTTCTTATGAAATGATAAAGCTACCCATTTGATTATGTATGAGGTCAATTTTTTTTAATTGGAGTTAAAATTAACGTAGATATATGACCGAACCTAACCAACCCTACCTAACCTAACCTAACCTATCTCTATAGGTTAGGTTAGGTTAGGTAGCCGAAAAAGTTAGGTTAGGTTAGGTTAGGTAGGTTAGGAAGTCGAAAAACAATTAATTCATGAAAATTTGGCTTATTAGGCAAATCGGGCCTTGCATAGTAGGCTGAGAAGTGCGTTCTGGCTAATAGGTACGACATATATATATATATATATATATGCGAACAAGCCAGAATGGTCCCCTGGACAATATGCAACTGAAAACTCACACCCCAGAAGTGACTCGAACCCATACTCCCAGAAGCAACGCATCTGGTATGTACAAGACGCCTTAATCCACTTGACCATCACGACCGGACAAAATGAGGCGATAGCCGAGGCTATTTGAACCACCCCACCGCCGGCACTCGGATAGTTATCTTGGGCATAGCATTTTACCAAATCACCTCATTCTTAGGGGCACACGTGAGGAACACAAATGCGAACAAGCCAGAATGGTCCCCTGGACAATATGCAACTGAAAACTCACACCCCAGAAGTGACTCGAACCCATACTCCCAGAAGCAACGCATCTGGTATGTACAAGACGCCTTAATCCACTTGACCATCACGACCGGACAAAATGAGGCGATAGCCGAGGCTATTTGAACCACCCCACCGCCGGCACTCGGATAGTTATCTTGGGCATAGCATTTTACCAAATCACCTCATTCTTAGGGGCACACGTGAGGAACACAAATGCGAACAAGCCAGAATGGTCCCCTGGACAATATGCAACTGAAAACTCACACCCCAGAAGTGACTCGAACCCATACTCCCAGAAGCAACGCATCTGGTATGTACAAGACGCCTTAATCCACTTGACCATCACGACCGGACAAAATGAGGCGATAGCCGAGGCTATTTGAACCACCCCACCGCCGGCACTCGGATAGTTATCTTGGGCATAGCATTTTACCAAATCACCTCATTCTTAGGGGCACACGTGAGGAACACAAATGCCAGGGGACCATTCTGGCTTGTTCGCATTTGTGTTCCTCACGTGTGCCCCTAAGAATGAGGTGATTTGGTAAAATGCTATGCCCAAGATAACTATCCGAGTGCCGGCGGTGGGGTGGTTCAAATAGCCTCGGCTATCGCCTCATTTTGTCCGGTCGTGATGGTCAAGTGGATTAAGGCGTCTTGTACATACCAGATGCGTTGCTTCTGGGAGTATGGGTTCGAGTCACTTCTGGGGTGTGAGTTTTCAGTTGCATATTGTCCAGGGGACCATTCTGGCTTGTTCGCATTTGTGTTCCTCACGTGTGCCCCTAAGAATGAGGTGATTTGGTAAAATGCTATGCCCAAGATAACTATCCGAGTGCCGGCGGTGGGGTGGTTCAAATAGCCTCGGCTATCGCCTCATTTTGTCCGGTCGTGATGGTCAAGTGGATTAAGGCGTCTTGTACATACCAGATGCGTTGCTTCTGGGAGTATGGGTTCGAGTCACTTCTGGGGTGTGAGTTTTCAGTTGCATATTGTCCAGGGGACCATTCTGGCTTGTTCGCATTTGTGTTCCTCACGTGTGCCCCTAAGAATGAGGTGATTTGGTAAAATGCTATGCCCAAGATAACTATCCGAGTGCTGGCGGTGGGGTGGTTCAAATAGCCTCGGCTATCGCCTCATTTTGTCCGGTCGTGATGGTCAAGTGGATTAAGGCGTCTTGTACATACCAGATGCGTTGCTTCTGGGAGTATGGGTTCGAGTCACTTCTGGGGTGTGAGTTTTCAGTTGCATATTGTCCAGGGGACCATTCTGGCTTGTTCGCATTTGTGTTCCTCACGTGTGCCCCCTAAGAATGAGGTGATTTGGTAAAATGCTATGCCCAAGATAACTATCCGAGTGCCGGCGGTGGGGTGGTTCAAATAGCCTCGGCTATCGCCTCATTTTGTCCGGTCGTGATGGTCAAGTGGATTAAGGCGTCTTGTACATACCAGATGCGTTGCTTCTGGGAGTATGGGTTCGAGTCACTTCTGGGGTGTGAGTTTTCAGTTGCATATTGTCCAGGGGACCATTCTGGCTTGTTCGCATTTGTGTTCCTCACGTGTGCCCCTAAGAATGAGGTGATTTGGTAAAATGCTATGCCCAAGATAACTATCCGAGTGCCGGCGGTGGGGTGGTTCAAATAGCCTCGGCTATCGCCTCATTTTGTCCGGTCGTGATGGTCAAGTGGATTAAGGCGTCTTGTACATACCAGATGCGTTGCTTCTGGGAGTATGGGTTCGAGTCACTTCTGGGGTGTGAGTTTTCAGTTGCATATTGTCCAGGGGACCATTCTGGCTTGTTCGCAATTGTGTTCCTCACGTGTGCCCCTAAGAATGAGGTGATTTGGTAAAATGCTATGCCCAAGATAACTATCCGAGTGCCGGCGGTGGGGTGGTTCAAATAGCCTCGGCTATCGCCTCATTTTGTCCGGTCGTGATGGTCAAGTGGATTAAGGCGTCTTGTACATACCAGATGCGTTGCTTCTGGGAGTATGGGTTCGAGTCACTTCTGGGGTGTGAGTTTTCAGTTGCATATTGTCCAGGGGACCATTCTGGCTTGTTCGCATTTGTGTTCCTCACGTGTGCCCCTAAGAATGAGGTGATTTGGTAAAATGCTATGCCCAAGATAACTATCCGAGTGCCGGCGGTGGGGTGGTTCAAATAGCCTCGGCTATCGCCTCATTTTGTCCGGTCGTGATGGTCAAGTGGATTAAGGCGTCTTGTACATACCAGATGCGTTGCTTCTGGGAGTATGGGTTCGAGTCACTTCTGGGGTGTGAGTTTTCAGTTATATATATATATATATATATATATATATATATATATATATATATATATATATATATATATATATATATGTCGTACCTAGTAGCCAGAACGCACTTCTCAACCTACTATGCAAAGCCCGATTTGCCTAATAGGCCGAGTGATTTTCTTTATTTTCCATAATTTATATAATGGCACACTGAGGTCTGGCACTGAGGTCTGGCATTGAGGTCTGGCCAGTGGTCTGGCACACTGCTACAGCTTTGTTCCGATCAGCTCGGAGACCCTCGGTTCGTGGGGAAAATATGCATTGAAGTTCCTATAAGGAATTGGGGGACAAATTGATCAGCGCTACAAAAGATCAGAGAAAAAAAGTTTCTTGTTCCAGCGCCTCAGTGTTGCTATTCAGAGGGGAAATGCCTGTTGCTTCTTGGGCACTAGTCCAACTTCAGAGAAATTCGAAGAAATGTTTGACTTGCAACAATGATCGAACCCGTCTGTGACATTCATCAGTGTTTCCCATTGTCGTGTTTTTCAAGAGATCCATAACCTTTAAGCACCTTTTTGTATTATTATTTGTGTACCAACCCATATATATATATATATATATATATATATATATATATATATATATATATATATATATATATATATATATATATATATATATATATATATATATATATGGGGGGATACATAAGGGATAAAAATGTGAGGTGAAACATAGAGGCTGCAGAAGGCTTATTGGCCCATACGAGGCATCTCATATCTAAACAAAGATTAATCCAGTGTAATTGGCCTGTTATGTTGGACATTGTCTTCTGTGTTGGCATCGATATGTTCTTGTCTTGTCCTTACTCTCATGGTGGGTAGAGTAAATAGTTCCGTGATTTGGGTGTTCATGGTAGGTCGCTCTATTCTTATGTGAATTCTTATGTGAATTCTTGAGGCAATTCACATAAGAATAGAGCGAGGAGTTTTATGTTGTTGTTAACAACAACATAAAACTCTTGTAGAAACAAAGACCCTAAACGGTGGACAGCTAAAAATCCCCGTCCTAAAGATGGCTACTTTAACCTGACTTCTTATGATCTTACCCAGGACCAACGAGACCTCTTAAATCTTGGTCTAAATTGTCAATTCTTATCTAAACCAAAGATGCATCAAAAACGCCTGGAAATCGAAATGCTTCTGGGCAATATCCATAAGCTAGAAGACAACAAAAAAGTCATCACCACTGACACACTTCAAGCTGAACTACTTGCAGAAGCAGGGAAAAAACGAGGAACATATTCATCTACAATCTTAACCCCACGACTCAAAGAAGCAGCGAAACAACTAAAAAATCTGAAAGACGTAACAATAAGAAAAGCCGACAAAACAGCAGCATATGTATTGATTCCTACCCATGAATACATGAACAAAATTAGCGACATCTTAAGTGACGACTCCAAATTTCAACGAATCACGAGGAACCCCGTAGAAGATCTTAAGCGGAAAGTAAACAAAACAATTACAGCAATCAACGCAAAGAAAGGTAGTGTGCATTTCAATAAACTTCAAGGCGACTATGGCTTAGGATATGCCTACGGCAATGTTAAGACGCATAAACCAGGTAACCCACTACGCCCTATAATCAGCCAAATACCAACCCCAACTTATCACCTGGCAAAGAAACTCAATGAACTCCTAACTCCATACACTCCAAGTAAGTTTAGTCTACAATCATCAGCAGATTTCCTAGAATTGATCAAATCTACCCAGCCCGATGGAATCATCGCTTCCCTGGACGTTGAATCCCTTTTTACCAACGTCCCAGTCGACACAACCATAGGAATGATACTGGACAGAGTATACAGAGACGAGAGCACCCCCAAATTAGACATACCTGAGCCACACTTGAAAAGTCTTCTCGAAGCATGTACAAAGGAAGCCCCTTTCATCAGTCCACAAGGAGACATGTATTTACAAATAGACGGAGTAGCAATGGGCTCCCCCTTAGGAGTTTTATTTGCTAATTTTTATATGGGAACCATCGAAGATAGGGTCTTCAGTAGCAGACAAAAACCAACTGTATACTGCCGTTATGTAGATGACATATTCGTAATAGTAAAAGACTCAGATGAACTAATTGACCTAAAAAGACACCTAGAGAGAGAGTCAGTACTCCGATTTACACATGAAAATAGTGAAAATAACAGTCTGCCATTCTTGGGTGTACTAATAACAAAAACAGGAACCTCTTTAAGCACCAACGTATATACCAAGCCCACCAACATAGGATTATGCCTGAACGGTAGAAGTGAGTGCCCCCAAAGATACAAAGCCAGTGTTCTCAATGCTTATATTCGTCGAGCGCTTACCCACTGCTCTGAATGGAGCAACGTGAGTAGAGAGTTTGAAAGAGTAACTCAGGTATTGGTGAACAACGGATATAGCAACGCGGAAATAAACGCTGCTATAAGAAGACACTTGGACCGTTGGTATAATTCAGAACCTAGAACAGAAACCACAACACCCCCAATAAAATTATATTACAAATCAACCATGCACAGTGAACATATAAAAGAGGAAAGAATAATGAAAGAAATAATCCGTAAAGGAGTAAAAAGCACTACTCCTAACCAAAACATAAACCTGATAATATTCTACAAAACCAAGAAGACTTCCGAACTCCTTATCAAAAACAGCCCGAAGCCGACGGAGAACCCTCTACAGCAGTCAAGCGTTGTATACATGTACACTTGCCCCCACGAAGGATGTAACCTTCAATGTAAGTACATAGGTATGACGTCGACCAAGCTGACGAGGCGTTTGACATGCCATCTTCAATCTGGTGCCCCTAGGAATCACATGAGACAAGCCCATGACATTACTCTAACAAGAGAAATGTTGAACAAGAATACTTGCATAATAGACAAAACCCAAGATTCAAGAAGATTACAAATTCTTGAGGCAATTCACATAAGAATAGAGCGACCTACCATGAACACCCAAATCACGGAACTATTTACTCTACCCACCATGAGAGTAAGGACAAGACAAGAACATATCGATGCCAACACAGAAGACAATGTCCAACATAACAGGCCAATTACACTGGATTAATCTTTGTGTTTAGATAGGAGATGCCTCGTATGGGCCAATAAGCCTTCTGCAGCCCCTATGTTTATCCCTTATGTATCCCCCCATGTTTTCACCTTCATTGTATTATCACCTGACCTAATGCGGGTATAAAATCAACTAGTATTGTAAGATCTGTTCACTTGAGAATGAACCATGGAGGTTCGAAACGTCGTGCAAATTATACAAATAAGTGTAATACACTCTATATTAAATCACTTCTTTTCTTCACCTTAAAAGTACGAAAATGAGTTTTGGAGAACTCTTATTTCAATTAAGCCCTGATGCTAAGAAAATAGTTAGAGGGATAGAAGCCCTAAACCAGAAAATAATAAATACAGAATATGCGGTCATATTCAATGAAACATATATATATATATATATATATATATATATATATATATATATATATATATATATATATATATATATATATATATATATATATATATATTGAAAACTGAAAGCTTAGTAAGGTAATAATATCGCAAATTATGTTAGCTTGAAAGTGTTTTAAGCATTACAAGGATTAAACAGTAACCTAGTAATAATAATAAATATTTTGTGTTGGATGTAATGACAATGGAAATTGACTAGGCACGCCTACATTTCAAATGCTTATTATTATGGACAGCAGAACGCTGATTTTCCGCGTTACGTTACACTGAGTGTGTGTTAAAAGTTCTGAAAAACAGTCACACATTAATAGAATGGTGTTTGCATGTTGCTCACGTTACGTTATGAGGTGTGAAAACACACCGTAGCATTGAATTGGTTTTTTCATAAGAAAATTGAAGGCGGTCTTATGACTGATGATTTTCTATGTTACGTTACAAGCTCTAAAACAGTCATACAGTAATAGAACATTGTTTGCATCTTGCTCGCATTATGTTACGAGGTGTAAAATCACACAGTAACTTTGTTTCGATTTTGTTTTAAGATGGCTGAAGACTGTCTTGTGACGAGGTTCGTTACTCTTTAAAGTTATTTGAGAAAGAACGATGTTTGAACATTTTTAAGTATTATTAGTATTGTCGTTGTAAATGTCTTAGTGTTTAATAAAGAATAAAAAAATATATAAAGGGTTAACGCCCTTAACTACTTATTTGTTCTGAATACCTAGACATGCGTGTAAGTGCCAACCAGAGGGGTGTTTAGTGAATGGGGCGAGCAGGAGCGCCCAATTCTCTGATGTAAACAGGGCGGGAATCTCGTCTCGACATCCCCCAGAGCTGGCGTACTCCAGATGTTCGAGTCACGTAGCTCAGAAGCAGACACCTCTTGTGACTGATAAGGTGGCCTGACTGTCAATAAAAACGACAAACAACTATGAAAGTGAGGTGGAGAGAGGAACAGATACACTCACATCCTTCTTACTGTGAAAAAAAACCTAACAACATAAATGTGGATCTGCATACCTGTCAACCTATTTTTAAAAACTAAGGCAAATAAACAGATTGAATGTCATCCTTCCATATTCTATTCAGTGTTACAAAAAAATTCACTCACTCCGATAAGTAGGAGCTGGAGGGAGGGGGTATGGTGGGGGCTATTGTTTGGTGGGGGCTATTGTTGATATAATACTAAACCCTTCCACTCAGGTATCTCAGACACACGCACGTCATTAAAGAGGTAATCCGCCTGAACTCTCGCTCCTTCACCGTGTGTGGCCCTTGTTACGAATCTAGCAGTGATTCTAACATGCTCATAATAATTATAATATTTCTCTGCTCTGTTATATTATTAGTATAGTACCCAGTTGTGTATCCAATTAATATTGTATGATTTATATAATATTGTATGATGTATATTGTAGCATGATGTAGTGTGCCTGAGTTGTATTATTTGTGATAGGCTTTTGCAAGTTATTTCTTGTTTGGTCGGAGTGTGGCTTCTCCATGACGGGATGACCATATTTGGATGTGTCCAGTGTGCGGCTTGTTGTCAAGCTAGCGTTTATATTTCAACCTTGATTATTTCCTGTTATTGAGTGTAATAAATTCAGGTGATTATTGTAACAGTATTATATACTCTTAAGATTACTGAATTAATGGTTAATAGTATTAAATCTTGTTAGTAGAGTTTCACAAGAGTCCATGTGGATGCTTAGTTGAGGTTGTGGTAGGACGCCTGTGTGCTGCCGGGAGGCTTAGCCAGTCACGTGGGTACAGCTGGCGGGTGGAAACATGTTTGAGTAAAGTTGGTGGATCTTTGTTTTATTTCTTAGTTTACAAGGCTGATTTTTTGGTTAGACTATTATGAGATTACCCATCTATTCATTTGTATTGATATGAAGTGATTTATGTTATACAGTGCTATTGTAAGAATAATTAATGGTGTAAGAATATTTCTGGCTACCTGCATTTTTCCATGTATGTTATTTGTATGTTTCTTTGTTACCCCTATCTAAAAGTATATTGCTCTGTTAGTATCAGATGCATTATTTCCCCTAGATATTTACTGAGGCAAGGCCGTATATGTTAACATGTTATATGTTACCAACTGCAACAGAGGAACCATACCCAGAGATCGAGGGTCGTAACAGCCCTCATGCGGTATGAGGTCATATGGTGGCTATATGCTACTCAGAGGCAAAGGTTGAAGGAGCAGGAGGGGAGGGGAGGGACAGGGGAATTGAGACGTGATTGACGACTGACAGGTGCATGGGTAGGGGAATGAGGGGAGGGTGCCACACACTCCTGGTAGTATCACCCGCTCTGTTGGAAATTTCCAACACTAAATACAACACTGTTGTATTCTCATTAATTATTACTAATTCTACTAATCATTGTAGTGAGTAAAATTAACCCAACGTAGAGTTCACATGTACTAATAATTACATCTGTACAGTAAGGCTAGAATTCTTACGTCACCCGACGCCAGTATTGCGTCAGATTCCATTGTAATAAACACATTTATGTCCAATGTGTCTGAGAATTGAATTTGATTCTCTATAAACAACGGTGTTCTGTGTGATAATTAATTACAGATAAACTGATCTCCAACTAAAGCCAAATAGAGCGTTTATAGTTATAGCTGTTATCTAGTAATAAAATTAACGTCACGCGTGAATGCCCTGGAGAGATTATAATTCTTCTCCATTGTTCGTTTACTATCATAAAACGGACAAATAATAATATTTAACTCCTCCAAATAATAAACCCGTCCTAATCCGAGCATTTCAAGCACAACCGCGAGAAATGATAATATCCATAATAAATAATTTGGTTAATAAACGCGGGACGCGGAGCGGGGTGGAAGAGACGCCAGTCCACGTGTTGAAATGCTCACGAGTAGACGTGTTCACGTGGTGCTCACGAGGAGACACCATTACCCAGCCACCAGGGTAAACGCTATCAAATCTCCAGAAGAAAGTCGCCACTGTGAGGTGTGAAGAACCTTGCAGACAATACCTTCACCTGGTGTCAGTGTCATTTACGGAACCTGTTAAATTTGGTTCTATGTAACTCCATGTGACCGGCCAGTGGAGCGCGTCAGTATCTAGGATAGACAAGTCTAGAGTCTAGGACGCGACCTTCGGCAAGCCTTAACTTACACAGTGCCCATATTAGCTAAGTACCTTATCCTTGTTTGATGCATCAGATCGGGGGTGGGTTTATAGCTGGGTAGCTTGTCGTGACGACGTATAACAACTAAAAATCACAGGTCATTATCTTTCTCTTATTATTAATATCCATTTATTGAACATAGAAATCCAGTAGCTTAATCTGTTACTACTGGAAACAATTGTTTTTGCAGCGTGTGTGAAGAATTCTCCGAGCTGTCATTTCCCATGTTAATCAACTCCCAGTGTTCCATGACGAGCCCAGGAGAATCAGAGGAAGCGTCGTGACTAACTTCTAAGGAATCGTCATTAAGCTAAGATTCCTTTTGTATTCCTCGAATTTATTATCTGTACTCTTTTACATGCAGAACTCTGTTCATTGGATTAACATGTGTTTATTATAATTATTATTATACATATTCATAATCTATGTTCCCCTTAATGATAATGATAATGATTTCATAAGTATTCATAGGATTAGATTATTATACATTGGATTAGTGAACGAACCACACTAGTTCCTGGACGTACTGAGTTCCAGTAATACCCCCCCAATGTAGGTGTTTGAGGCTTTGATTCATTTAATTATACAGCCCATTAATTATTTCAATGATTAATATTCTCTAGTATTTTATCCATAGTTACTGGTTCATCTAGAATTTTCTAATGATCATATTTTCTCAGTTTCCCTCCTTTACTATAAAAGTGGGTGGTCCTTCGTAATTGATTTTTATTACATTAATAATTTAATATATAGAGTCAAGCCCCAAATGTCCCACATTATGGTCCTTATCGAACCGGATAGGCTTAAATTTATAATTACAAATATTAATCATTAATAACTAATCCTTGTGTGATGTAAGCTAGACTAACTATTTAATTAATTGTGTCAACCAACAGTGTAACACATCAGTTAGTCTAAGTCACACCAACATATTGCTACTTTCACCTCATGTATAAGGTAGCTTTAGTGGGTTATAGCCAATTACCCACAACACTTAGACCTATACCTCACACAGAAGTGAGAATCTTTAGGTCACCAGGAGCAACAGCTCATAACTTTTATAACAACTCCACACTAACACCTGCGTTAGAGTGGCCTCACCATCTAACCATTATATACTTATGTGGTAATGACATTCATCCCACTCGTCATCCAGCTGAGGTGATCAAACACCTCAAAGCCATAATTTCTTCTTTCAAGCTCATCAGTAATTCGGTAGTATTCACATTAGTGGAACCTCGCCAACCAAGTCAAGATAATCGTTGGGGAGTAACCCCGGAATACTACCAGAGAGCTGCTAAGTACATAAATTTCAGGCTGAAAAAATGAGTGAGATTGGATGCCACATATATCCAATTTACAGCCAGACCTTATAGACAGAACCTGACCAGAGATGGTGTACACTTGTCAGGTGAGTCTAGGTTGCATGTGGTTGACAAGCTAATCAACACCATCAACTATCACAGACGGCTGTGGCTGGCAAGCCAAACATAACTGTACATAATTGTTTTCACTTGTGTGTGCAAGTGCACTCTTATAAAAACAAAAAACCCAAAAATACAGCACAATTATATTCACCTTACTGCACCACAATAATCTTTACCAACAATATTAGGTAGAATTTAGGCTGAGATTGTGCTGAATTTGGTACAAGCCCAGACTAAATAAATTTACAGTTCTTAGTTAGGAATTATCACGACTAGGTCTAAGCTAGTCAGTAGTGTATGTATTATACTATTTGTGCTGACCCTAAACAGGGTGGGATTAAAACTTTAAGATAACTCTGATTGGAGTGTCTCCATAATATTTCTCTTGTATTCATTATTTTTGTGTATCTATTTTGTGTATTGCTGGATAATCTCCATTAACTATGATGGTGATATAGAAGAGCTAACCGGACGAGAACTAATGGTGAAGTTCAGACAGTGCACAAAATATCTAGCTACTTGGTGTTAGGTAGGTATATTTAACCTCAAGTGAGGTAAAGTATAAATTAACCACCTTAAATTAGGCTACATTTAATGTTACTTGTCCACTAATGAACAAGTACCCAAGCTTCATTAGTAATACATATACTAATCCCATGAAGTTTGGACCCAAGCCCAACATGGCTACTCCTGAGCAATTAAGGAGAACCTACATTGGCCTTAAAGGTCATTTTACCAGATTAATTAACAAGGCTGAGAGCTTATCTAAAGATACTCCCATTGACTCTTATAACTTAGAGATATCAGTAAGAGTGGCTGATCTGAAATTTGATCAAGTCAAGTCCACAAGTCAGTCTTATATTGCTCTACTAAATACTGTAGAAACCGATCCTGATGAAGTAAGTCAAATTGTAGACGGTATCTCCCAGTATGAAGAGGAGACTCAAGATATAATTGACAGGCTGTCTAAATTAGCAAAACAATCTGGATCCAATACCAGTAACACAGGGTCTCAATTCAGTAACCAACTACCAGAGATTCGTTTACCTACTCTAGACTTACCCACATTTTCAGGATTAGATACAGAAAATTGGGACAATTTTTGGACTTCATTTGAAGTTCACATCCATAAGAAGCCGTCTCTAGACAAGGTTTCTAAATTTTCATACCTACTTAGTCTTCTCAAAGGAGAGGCTAAAAAGGTCATACATAACCTTACTCTTGATGAGAGTAATTATGAGGAAGCTATAAAACTCTTGATGTTGAACTATTGCAACAAAGAGTTAAGTATAGCTACCCTCTATTATCAATTACTAGATCTGAATGCACCAAATAGTAGACCAGAGTCACTTCAAAGCTTCAGACTAGAAGTAGAGTCTCTAGTAAAGGCCTTAGGTACTAAAGTTAATATACCTGCTTCAGAATGGTCTATCAAGTTACTATTGCAGAGGAAATTACCTCGAAATGTCTTGACAGAGCTCTGCTCACATTATAATACCGAGTTTCTCACTCTTGACCAAATATTCGAGGGTTTGAGAATAACGGTTAACAGGTTGAAGACTCATGATAAAATTAAACCTGAGTCTAAACCAACTAATACTGATACTACAGTCAAACCTAAACAGACTTTGAGTAAGTCTAATAAATATAAATCCAAGACTACTCCATCCACTGGGAAAAGAAGTGGAAATGTAGGTACATATACGGTGTCTCCTTCTGAGATAACCAATGACTTGTCTACTAAAGAGACCAAGTCTATTAACCAGAGAAGGTGTCTGTTCTGCAATCAGGGACACACCACTTATCAATGCTCTGTTTATCCTACTTATAGTGTTAGGGTTAAAAGGTTGCAAGAATTACACAAGTGCACCAAGTGCATGGGCTCTCATGATCCCAAAAAATGTGTAGTGCAACTACGCTCCTGCAACCGATGCAACCAAGGTGTACATCACTACGCCTTATGTAGAAAATCTTCTACACCAACCATGACCACTGGGGAGAATTCCATTAATTCTACCGCAGTGCAATATTGCAAAGTGCATCAAGAAGTAAATGTACTTGCTACTGAGTCAGGCAATAATACTACTTTGCCTACAGCTCAACTTAGACTAATAAACCGAAGATCTAGAATTAACACTAGAGGTCTTTTTGACCAAGGTTCACAGAAAACCTTCATTACACAACAGTTGGTAGATGAGTTAAATTTAAAACCTGCCAAAAGTGTGAGGTTAAATATTTCTGGTTTCTTGTCAAATAGTGGACCTCGTGACTACAAAGTAGTTAAGTTATTAGTGAGACTCGGATCTTCTACTAGTCCAATACACGCGGTAGTAGTGGATAAACTTCCTACAGACTTACAAGTCACTGGGTTAGCTCGCACTGCGAGACATCTTAGACGAAACTGCATGAGGCTAGCAGATTATAAAATAAATTCTGACTGCCTCACAGATGTTGGAATACTTATAGGCGCGGATCATTATTACAAGTTTATAACTGGATGCACTAGACAACACGGAATGAATTTGTTGTCGTCCGCAGGAGGCAAATTGCTTACAGGACCGGTGCTTTTCAGACATAATCCGACGTCCACAAACCAACAATCTAATAACATAATAGTGGCGTGACTAGGCTTGGAACAGTCACCCCTACGTTTCAGGGAAATATCTGAGGATATTGAGTCTGACCCACCAATACATCGTCTGTGGGATTTAGACACTTTAGGCATCATCCCTGAACAACCAAGTCCTGATGATACGTGGACTTACCAGTAATACCTGGATACAGTTGTCTATGAAAATAAACAATACTGGGTAAGACTTCCATGGAAGTTGGATCATCCACAACTTCCAGTAAATTATTTTATGGCAGCCTCACAATTACAGTCTCAATTAGCACGACTACAGAAGCAGCCAGACAAACTGAACATGTATCATCAACTCATCCAACAACAACTTAACAGTAATTTTATTGAGGTTGTTGATAACGATGACCGAAAAATAGGTCATTATTTACCTCATCACGCTGTGGTGAAAGACTCATTGACAACACCTATTCGTATTGTCTTTAACTGTAGTGCTAAAGTAAAGCCAAGCAGTGTGTCTTTAAATGAATGTCTCCAAACGGGACCTAGCCTAACACAAAGGCTACATGATGTGCTGTTACGATTTCGCACTGGTATTTTCGCCTATACAGCTGATATCAGCAAAGCTTTTCTCCGAGTAGGTTTACAGGAGGAGGATCGTAACTACACAAAATTCCTCTGGATTAAGGATCCACTGGATCCTAACAGTGAAGTAATCACCTATCGTTTTGCCTCAGTATTATTTGGAGCTACGTCCTCACCGTTTCTTTTGCAAGCAACATTAGACACACATTTGAGGAAATCAAACAGCCCCTATAAGGCAGACATTAGCGACAACTTGTATGTCGACAATTTCCAGGGGACAACTAATGATCAAACTAATCTGGTAGAAATCTACCATGAGGCTAACCGTGAACTATTAGGAGCCAATATGCCACTACAGTCATGGGCCTCAAATAATGAATTACTCAACCAGGTAATCGAGAAAGAATTTCCAGGTTATCAGGTACCCAATCAAAGGTTCTAGGCGTGGAATGGAACACCAGTACTGACGAGATGAATGTCAAGTCAGTACAAACTGATAACTCAACCCTTACCATGAGAACACTGCTCTCGTTTGTCAGTCAACCATTTGACCCTTTAGGCCTACTTAGTCCTATATTAATAAGGGGCAAACTCCTAATGCAGGAGTGCTGGCAGAAACATATGGGATGGGATGATCCGTTACCAAGTGAGTTACAAGCTAAATGGCAGATACTCTCAACGGATTTTAATCAGTTAGGCGTTTTGAAATTTCCTCGTAATGCTTCAGGACCAAACTTACCCACCAATTTGCACGTTTTCTGCGATGCCTCTGGCAAAGCATATGGCGCAGTAGCTTATTTAGTTAACAGTGCACAATCAATTTTGCTCACATCTAAAGCAAGAGTTGCTCCCATTAAGAAGAGATCTTTACCTCAAATGGAGTTGACTGCATTGCTGGTGGGAGTAAGATTGGCTCATTGCCTGACAAAGACACTCAATAATATCCACTTTGGTGAGATTGTAGTGTGGTCAGACAACGAGGCAGTCTTACAATGGGTAAGAAACAACAACAACAAAACTCCCTATGTCAGTAATCGTGTCAGGGAGATTCATGAGTTGTCTGCTGGATATAAATTTAGACATGTTCCTACTAAGGACAATCCTGCAGATTATTTATCTCGAGGATTAACACTAAAACAACTTATAAAGTCTTCGCTGTGGTTCAATGGACCTTCATGGCTTGTTGGTGGTCAGTGGCCCAAACAAAAGCCACAAGTCATAGTGACCAATATCACCACTCTCATGAAAGAACCAGAACCTCAACGAATCTTAGCCATTGATCCTTACAATTATTCTAGCTTCAGCAAGTTATTAAGAGTAACTGCACATGTGTTTGATTTTCTTGCTAAGATAGGAATTCGACATAAGTTTCCCAATCCTATCCTCTACTGGATCAAACGTGCACAACAAGAGACATATGGAAGCGAATATGAAAATCTTCCAGATAAATTAACTAAGTCTCTAGGTATCTGGTATGATGCCAACACTCATAATATACTAAGATGTGGAGGACGTTTGCTTCATGCAAAAATTGAATTGGACACAAAGAATCCAATTCTTCTACCTCATCACCACATCATCACTAAACTTCTTGTTTTACATCACCATCAATATGGTACTTTACATGGTGGAGTGTTAGATACTCTCACCGACCTTAGACAAAGGTACTGGCTTCCTCAAGGTCGTCAGACAGTTAAGTCAATTATTAAATCTTGTGTAATCTGTAAAAGATACGATGCCAGAGTATGTCCTTACCCAGGACCTCCACCACTCCCTGAAGAAAGAGTGGTTCATATTCGTCCTTTCGAAACCACTGGTGTTGACTACACAGGAGCCTTACTTCTCACTGGCAACCCAGATAATATACCAGTGAAAGCATACATTTGTCTCTTTACGTGTGCTACAACCAGAGGCGTACATTTAGAAGTCACTTCAGACATGAGTGCTGAAGCCTTCATCCAGGCCTTCCGCCGATTTGCAGCTCGTAGATCTTGTCCCAAATTAATGATTTCGGACAATGGTTCCAATTTTGTGGCAGGAGAAGCTTGTTTGCGAGAAGTCTGGAACCACCCAGAAGTACAGTCGGTCCTACAGAGACGACAATGTCACTGGAAATTCATAGCACCGAGAGCCCCTTGGCAAGGTGGGTTCTATGAGCGAATGGTAGGCACAGTCAAGAAGTGTCTAAGGAAAACTTTACACAGACAAAAGGTCAGTTACTCCGAACTCCAAACTATTGTTGTGGAAATCGAGGCGCGAGTCAATAACCGCCCAATAACCTACCTGTCTGATGATTTCACCCAGAGAGAACCTCTGAGTCCCTCACACTTGATCCATGGAGGTCTACTGAGCCCTCTCATCCCTTTAGCCGAAGAGGACCCCGTAGACCCGTCACATGTGACCAGAGGTGACTTGGTGGAAAGCTACCAGCATCTCTCCAGAGTTATTAACAGGTGGAATGAGGTGTGGACTCGAGAGTACCTCACAGCTCTACGAGAGTACCACTACGGAGCTTCGAGTCCTTACAATAAAGTGCAATTAAAACCCGGGGACCTAGTACAAGTGGACAGCGATGGACCAAGGTCAGAGTGGCCCATAGGCAAAATTGTTGCCATTCATCCAGATCATCAAGGTGTCCTGAGAGTGGTGAAAGTTTTATGCCGAGGCAACACTATCTAAAAACTTTAGAGAAGCTGGTTCCTCTTGAATTGGCTGAGCGAGAACATCAGCCAGGCACAGCTTCCCCAGTAATTTTCGAGGATAGTAATTCTGATCCTCCTAGCAACCGCCCCACTAGAGCTGCTGCTCAACAATGTAGGTGGAATCTGCAAGCCTATTATAACTCTGAACAAGAGTAATTCTTTTTACATCCAATTTAGATAACTATGATGATACTGCGGGGTGATGTCAAGTAACGAACCATTACAAGTCACTATGACCCAGGACATTCCCATCACAGTAGATTCTGTTGTTTAAATTGTGTGATTTAAAATCTTTAATTATCGTGTAGGCTATAAATAACATGTCTCATTTGACATGAAATTAGCAAGACCTAAGTTTCTTGCAAGTCCTTAACAAATACGGGACATTCGTTATGTGTGTACTAACATACTAATATACTAATCTTAATACCAACTTCGGGATAGGTGTCAGTACTCCACATTACACTACGACCCTAGAATCCTCCCCCCGGAGTTATGTTGGAAATTTCCAACACAAAATACAACACTGTTGTATTCTCATTAATTATTACTAATTCTACTAATCATTGTAGTGAGTAAAATTAACCAAACGTAGAGTTCACATGTACTAATAATTACATCTGTACAGTAAGGCTAGAATTCTTACGTCACCCGACGCCAGTATTGCGTCAGATTCCATTGTAATAAACACATTTATGTCCAATGTGTTTGAGAATTGAATTTGATTCTCTATAAACAACGGTGTTCTGTGTGATAATTAATTACAGATAAACTGATCTCCAACTAAAGCCAAATAGAGCGTTTATAGTTATAGCTGTTATCTAGTAATAAAATTAACGTCACGCGTGAATGCCCTGGAGAGATTATAATTCTTCTCCATTGTTCGTTTACTATCATAAAACGGACAAATAATAATATTTAACTCCTCCAAATAATAAACCCGTCCTAATCCGAGCATTTCAAGCACAACCGCTAGAAATGATAATATCCATAATAAATAATTTGGTTAATAAACGCGGGACGCGGAGCGGGGCGGAAGAGACGCCAGTCCACGTGTTGAAACGCTCAAGAGTAGACGTGTTCACGTGGTGCTCACGAGGAGACGCCATTACCCAGCCACCAGGGTAAACGCTATCAAATCTCCAGAAGAAAGTCGCCACTGTGAGGTGTGAAGAACCTTGCAGACAATACCTTCACCTGGTGTCAGTGTCATTTACGGAACCTGTTAAATTTGGTTCTATGTAACTCCATGTGACCGGCCAGTGGAGCGCGTCAGTATCTAGGATAGACAAGTCTAGAGCCTAGGACGCGACCTTCGGCAAGCCTTAACTTACACAGTGCCCATATTAGCTAAGTACCTTATCCTTGTTTGATGCATCAGATCGGGGGTGGGTTTATAGCTGGGTAGCTTGTCGTGACGACGTATAACAACTAAAAATCACAGGTCATTATCTTTCTCTTATTATTAATATCCATTTATTGAACATAGAAATCCAGTAGTTTAATCTGTTACTACTGGAAACAATTGTTTTTGCAGCGTGTGTGAAGAATTCTCCGAGCTGTCATTTCCCATGTTAATCAACTCCCAGTGTTCCATGACGAGCCCAGGAGAATCAGAGGAAGCGTCGTGACTAACTTCTAAGGAATCGTCATTAAGCTAAGATTCCTTTTGTATTCCTCGAATTTATTATCTGTACTCTTTTACATGCAGAACTCTGTTCATTGGATTAACATGTGTTTATTATAATTATTATTATACATATTCATAATCTATGTTCCCCTTAATGATAACGATAATGATTTCATAAGTATTCATAGGATTAGATTATTATACATTGGATTAGTGAACGAACCACACTAGTTCCTGGACGTACTGAGTTCCAGTAATACCCCCCCAATGTAGGTGTTTGAGGCTTTGATTCATTTAATTATACAGCCCGATTCATTTAATTATACAGCCCATTAATTATTTCAATGATCATATTCTCTAGTATTTTATCCATAGTTACTGGTTCATCTAGAATTTTCTAATGATCATATTTTCTCAGTTTCCCTCCTTTACTATAAAAGTGGGTGGTCCTTCGTAATTGATTTTTATTACATTAATAATTTAATATATAGAGTCAAGCCCCAAATGTCCCACACGCTCCTCCTTAAACGTAAACAGGGTCGGCCCACCCCTGGATGTGTTAACATCCCCCAGACTCCCTCTGGTGACATTAAACGATTAAGACAGAAAGGGCGGCATCCGAACTGGTGAATGAGTGTTTTACCTCTACAACCGTAATAGGATATTAGGTTGCGACATAATGTTTTAAGTTCTGCGTGCTGTGTTGTTGTTTTTTTTTGTTTTTTTTTTGAGATATATACAAGAGTTGTTACATTCTTGTACAGCCACTAGTACGCGTCCACTTGTTGACGCCCCGCCGATACGGAGTTGAGATTGGACAGGCTAGCCTTTCAAAACACAAGATCTGGGTATACCTTGACTGTCGGCGACAGCGGAGAGTAGAGACCTCCCGGGTGGCCCCCCTCCAACACCCCTCGCGGCGGTGGCGGACGATGTTAAGATACCCCCAACGTTTTGGAAATATACACACACTTCACTCTGTCATACCACAGTCGTAGATAACACGAGATAGATAGTGTGAGACCCATTACCACTCAACCAAAGCTCCTGGGTTGTCTTCCTCACCCCCCTTCCCTCCCCAGCTTCACACGCCTTTCCCTAACCGCTCACCTAAGAAACAGTCGATCTCCTAGGCAGGTCTCCCCTGTGGGGAGACCTGCTAATATGTGATAATAACACCCCTTCTCCGCCCTCAACATACCCTTCTCGATCCTACTTTATAATTATATATATAACTACATATGCTGCTTACCTCTATGCTATCTACACGTATATTTTCATATTCCTCACCTGCACATATGCTACACACACCTACTGACATACCCCTTCCCCCTATCCTCTCTACCTACATCCCACACACGGATCCAATCCTACACAATATTCTACCTGATGACTAGTGCCGCACAGGCGGGGCACTCATCTCACCGCTGGACCACATGTGCACACCCCCCCCCCCCCCCCGAACCCTTGAGGACTAGAGCGGTGTGCAACACCTGAGCAGGGGGCCAAATTGGCTCACCTGCTCAGGTGTCTAATAGCTTTGCTCTCCATGTCTCATTACTCCCGTTTTTTTATCCAGTCAAATTCACTTTGATTGAAATCGCTCAAGTATTAGAATCCTGGGTTTCGCCCTTTTGCCCCCGTGGCTGCTTTTCTCTTACCTTTAGGGAACTATTTGCATTGATCATTTCTCCATATGCTTTCTGTTGTTCATATTTGTATCACAGTTATGACTATTTTCCCCAAATGTTGTTATTGCTAATATGTTCTCTTGCTGATCAGATTCTTCTGACAATTTCTCTTCCTCATATCTCCAGGGTAGTTGTAGTAGTAAGGCTGCAACTACCTCTATGAGCCATAGGAACATTACAAAGAACGTTTTTGAGTGTCAGAGTAGTTAACAAATGGACTGCAACATTGAGGGATGTGGTGGAGGCAGACTTCATACACAGTTTCAAATGTAGATATAATAGCGTCCAAAAAGCTCGGGAATCTGTAAACTGGTTGATTGACATCTGAAAGCGACCAAAGAGCCGAAGCTCAACCAACACAAGTACAAGTAGGTGAGAACAAACTAGGCGAGTACCTACTTCCCCTTATTACTGATCTTCCCTTATTACTTGATATGCTTTAAGTTAACGACCCATTGTCTGCGAGTTTCATGAATTATTCAACAAATCCTCTGAAATCTGCAGGAGCAGCGTGGATTATGAGGACGTGCTGCTGTTTTACAGTGATAAAATGTTAATAACAAAGTATCAGCTGTAGAGGATTACAGTGATACAATACCAGTATTACAGTGATACAATACCAGTATTACAGTGATACAATACCAGTATTACAGTGATACAGTGCCAGGATTGCAGTGATACCATGAATGTATTACAGTGATAAAATATTACATTAATACAGTGCCTGTATTACAGTGATACAATAAATGTATTACAGTGACACAATAAATGTATTACAGTAATACAATGAATGTCTTACATGGATACAATGAATGTACTAAATTGATACAATGCCTGTATTGCAGTGATACAATACCAGTATTACAGAGATTCAGTGCCAGGATTGCAGTGACTGAAATAGTGTACTTATGTTACAGTGCTAGAGGAACAAGTCTCAATGTTACAGTGCTAGAGGAACAAGTCTCACCTAATTGTACTCACCTAATTGTGCTTGCGGGGGTTGAGCTTTGGCTCTTTGGTCCCGCCTCTCAACCGTCAATCAACTAGTGTACAGATTCCTGAGCCTACTGGGCTCTATCATACCTACATTTGAAACTGTGTATGGAGTCAGCCTCCACCACATCACTTCCTAGTGCATTCCATTTATTAACTGCTCTGACACTGAAAAAAATCTTTCTAACGTCTCTGTGGCTCATCTGGGTACTAAGTTTCCACCTATGTCCCCTTGTTCGTGTCCCACCCGTGCTGAAGAGTTTGTCTTTGTCCACCCTGTCAATTCCCCTGAGAATTTTGTAGGTGGTTATCATGTCTCCCCTTACTCTTCTGTTTTCCAGGGATGTGAGGTTCAGCTCCTTTAGCCGTTCCTCGTAGCTCAATCCTCTCAGTTCCGGGACGAGCCTGGTGGCATACCGCTGAATCTTCTCTAACTTTTCCTTGCGTTTAACTAGGTATGTACTCCAGGCTGGAGTTGCATACTCCAGGATTGGTCTTACATAAGTCGTATACAGGGTCCTGAACGATTCCCTATACAAGTTTCTGAAGGCAGTTCTTATTTTGGCCAGTCTAGCATATGCCGCTGATGATATTCTTTTGATGTGGGCCTCTGGGGACAGGTTCGGTGTGATATCAACCCCCAGATCCTTCTCTCTATTTGACTCTTGCAGGATTTCCCCTCCCAGATGATACCTTGTGTTCAGCCTCCTGCTCCCTTCGCCTAATCCCAGCAAACACAAATCATCTAGAAAACGTTTGTCTATCTCTTCCCATACGCGTGGGAATGATTGGCATTGAGAACGGTGCAGGAGAGCCTTTGAGAAACTTTTAATCAAAAAATCCAAAAACAAAGTTTTATAATAAATTGTTTTTCTGCAACTATTTTCTTCCTAATGTATTACAAATAGTTTTTACATGTTTATATATAAAATTTATGGTGTTTTTTTTTGTAAAATTCATTAATAAATTGTGAATGATATTTATTGGCTCAGTGAAACGTTCAAAATCCATTTTGTTATAATATGATCAGAAAAAAGTAGTTTTCCAAATTTTCTAAAAATCGCTCTTTTTAACACAATTTGACTCCTTATGCATTCCACTAAACACTAATATCATGTTTAAATATATAATTTATGTATTATTCCCTAAGATAATTTATATAAATTATAAAAGTTGCTGGAAAGTGGTGTCAAAGAATCTGAAAACGTTTTGTTGTCTTATATTGGCGTGTTCTTATTAACTAGAGTGAGTAAGAGTGAGCGAGAGTGGGTAAGAGTGAATAAGAGTGACTGAGAGTAAGAGTAAGAGTGACTGAAGGTGAGTGAGAGTGCCAGAGCGTGTGTAAGTGTGAGTAAGAGTGAGTGAGAGTGAGTAAAAGTAAGAGTGACTGAGAGTGAGTGAGAGTAAGAGTGACAGAGTGAGTAAGAGTGATTGAGAGTAAGGGTGACAGAGTGAGTAAGAGTGAGAGTAAAAGTGATTGAGAGTAAGAGTGATTGAGAGTTAGTGAGAGTAAGTTTGATTGAGAGTAAGAGTAATTGAGAGTAAGAATGATTGAGAGTAAGAGTGATTGGGAGTAAGAGTGATTGGGAGTAAGAGTGATTGGGAGTAAGAGTGATTGGGAGTAGGAGTAAGAGTGAGAGTAGGAGTAAGAGTGAGAGTAGGAGTAAGAATGAGAATAAGAGTGATTGAGAGTAAGAGTGAGTAAGAGTAAGAATGAGAGTAAGAGTGATTGAGAGTAAGAGTGATTGGGAGTAAGAGTGATTGGGAGTAAGAGTAAGAGTAAGAATGAGAATAAGAGTGATTGAGAGTAAGAGTGATTGGGAGTAAGAGTAAGAGTGAGTAAGAGTAAGAATGAGAGTAAGAGTGATTGGGAGTAGGAGTGATTGGGAGTAAGAGTGATTGAGAATAAGAGTGAGAGTAAGAGTGATTGAGAGTAAGAGTATGAGAGTAAGAGTGAGTATAAATGGGTAAGGGTGACTGAGAGTGAGTAGGAGTGACAGAGAGTAAGAGTGACAGAGAGTAAGAGTGACAGAGAGTAAGAGTGACAGAGTAAGAGTGACAGAGAGTAAGAGTGACAGAGAGTAAGAGTGACAGAGAGTAAGTGACAGAGAGTAAGAGTGACAGAGTAAGAGTGACAGAGAGTAAGAGTGACAGAGTAAGAGTGACAGAGTAAGAGTGACAGAGAGTAAGAGTGAGTATGAGAGTAAGAGTGACAGAGAGTAAGAGTGAGTATGAGAGTAAGAGTGACAGAGAGTAAGAGTGAGTATGAGAGTGAGTAAGAGTGAGTAAGGATGACTGAGAGTAAGAGTGAGTAATAGTGCGTAAGAGTGATTGAGAGTAAGAGTGAGTAATAGTGCGTAAGAGTGATTGAGAGTAAGAGGTATAAAACAGCCATAGAGTTAGTTAGGAGCAAGGGAGGAATCCCGATCATATGTGGCATTCTTCCAAGAAAGGGAGTGGGAAATGAATGGATATCGAGGGCACTTGGTGTCAATTGCCGGCTGGAAAGATATTGCAAATCAAATGCAATATCTTTCATAGACAACTGGGAACACTTCTATGGAAGAAATGAAATGTATGCTCGTGATGGGGTGCATCTATCGAGAGCTGGGGTTGTTGCTGTTGCGAACTCGTTAGAAGAAGTGGTTAGAGGTGTTTGTTTGGGTTTAAACTGTTAGTAGATAGAGGTATGGGAATTGATTTGGAGGAAGGAGGTAATAAAAGTATGTGTTTGTGGGACAAAGGAATTGGCAAAACGATCAGGGAAAGAGAAGGTCCGCAAAATAACAATTCACTTAGGGTATATTACACTAACAGTAGAAGTCTAAGAAATAAAATTAACGAATTAAATGCTCTTGTCTGCACAGAAAAAATAGATATTATTGCACTTACCGAAACGTGGATGAATGTAGAAAATAGAGAACTATTAGCTGAATATCAAATATATGGATTTAAACTATTTCACACAGATAGATATATTAGACGAGGAGGTGGAGTAGCCATATATGTTAGGGACAATTTGAAATGTAGTCTCAAAGAGGGAATCAAAACAGAGCCACACACAGAAACTATTTGGATTGAATTAAACGAAAAAGCTAATAATATTATAATAGGAGTAATATATAGGCCACCAAATTTAGACAGAATGGAAGCAAAGCATCTATGGGATGAAATATCTAGAGCATCTAGATCTAACAGTATTTATGTCATGGGTGACTTTAATTTTAGCGGAATAAACTGGTTGAACAAAACAGGGAATAGTGAAGCAGAAGATTTTCTAGAATTAATTGACGATTGCTTTCTTACGCAACACATTAAGGAACCAACACGGGAAAATAATATTTTAGATTTAGTATTAACTAACAGGGAAACGCAAATTAATGACATCGAAATAGGGAGTGAGCTAGGGAGCAGTGATCACAAAGAAATCAGATTTAGCATAGAATGGAATAGACCAGTAGGAGAAAATTCTGTTAAAGTGCCAGATTTTCGAAAAGCTGATTTTAATAGCCTAAGAAATTTTTTGGGTCAAATTGATTGGAAAGTCTTGGGTATGGGGTGTGGGCCGGTCTTGGAGCGAGACATGAACCCAGCGATAGGTGACTTAAATGGGGATTTCGATGTGGATTCAATATATAACTTATTTAAGAATATTCTAAACAAAGCACAGGAACGTAGTATACCATACAAATTGAATAGATCGAATACTAATGACCCAAAGTGGATAACAAAGAATTTGAAGAACCTTATAGGTAAAAAGAGAGCTTGGTACAAAAGGATTAAAAATGGGGAGGTCACTTTAGAACAGGAATTCGTACAACTGGTTAGAAATGTTAAAAAAGAGATAAGGAAAGCAAAAAGAAACTATGAAGTTCGCATAGCAGGGCAAGCAAAGACAAATCCTAAAGGGTTTTTTCAGTTATATCGTACTAAGACTAGGGAAAGGATAGGTCCATTAAAAACTGAGACAGGTCAAATAACAGATAGTGATGAAGAGATGAGTAGTATTTTTAATAAATATTTTGTATCTGTATTTACTAAAGAGGAACTTAACAATATGCCTTCAGCCGAACAAGTCTATGTGGGTGGGGACGAGGACAGGTTGACGAGTTTAGCAGTTACCAGGGAGGATGTTCTTAAACAAATAGTAAAACTCAAACCAAACAAATCCCCAGGGCCGGATGAAGTGTTTGCCAGGGTGCTTAAAGAATGCAAAGAGGAGCTTTGTGACCCACTGTCAACCATATTTAATAAATCAATAGAGTCAGGCAGAGTGCCAGAGTTTTGGAAAGTTGCTAATGTGATACCAGTTTTTAAGAAAGGAGATAGATCACTTGCGTCTAACTATCGACCAATTAGCCTAACGTCTATTGTGGGAAAGTTACTCGAATCTATAATAGCAAATAAAATTCGTCTTCATCTTGAAAAACATAAATTAATAATTGAGTCGCAACATGGTTTTATAAATGGCCGTTCATGTTTAACAAATTTGTTATCTTTTTATTCTAGCATTGTTGAGGCAGTTGATAGTGGTAAGGATTGCGATGTTGTATACCTTGACTTTAGCAAAGCTTTTGATACAGTGCCACATGAAAGACTGATTAAAAAAATAGAGTCTCATGGTATTGGGGGTGCTATATTAAGCTGGATTAGGGCATGGCTATACCAAAGGAAACAGAGAGTTAGTATAAATGGAATCAAGTCAGAGTGGGAAAATGTTGTAAGTGGAGTGCCTCAAGGCTCTGTCCTGGGACCTCTGTTGTTTATAATATATATAAATGATTTAGATTCAGGTTTGAGTAGCAACATTTGCAAATTTGCCGATGATACGAAAATCGGTAGGGAAATTAATTCGGAGGAGGACTCACTATCACTTCAAGTTGATCTAGATAGGGTTTTGAAATGGTCAAAGGATTGGCAGATGCAGTTTAATGCTGATAAATGTAAAGTTCTGAGGTTAGGTAATGATGATAGAGTTACAAGATACGAGCTAGATGGTGTTGTGATTGCGAAGTCGGATTGCGAAAGGGATCTGGGAGTTATGATTAGTAAGAATTTAAAACAAAAGGATCAATGCATAAATGTTCGTAATAAGGCAAATCGGACACTTGGATTTATTAATCGCAGCGTTAGTAACAAGACACCTGGTGTGGTTCTCAAGCTATATCTTGCTCTAGTTAGGCCCCATTTAGATTATGCAGTTCAGTTTTGGTCGCCATATTATAGAATGGATATAAATTCACTTGAACGTGTCCAGCGTAGGATGACTAAGTTAATTCCCCAAATTAGAAATCTTTCATATGAAGAAAGATTAACAAAGCTTAAGTTGCATTCACTGGAAAGGCGAAGAGTTAGGGGTGACATGATAGAGGTTTACAAGTGGATGAATGGACATAACCGGGGGGATATTAATAGGGTATTAAAAGTATCAACACAGGACAGAACACGAAACAATGGATATAAATTGGATAAGTTTAGATTTAGGAAAGACTTGGGTAAATACTGGTTCAGTAACAGGGTTGTTGATTTGTGGAACCAATTGCCGCGTAACATTGTGGAGGTGGGGTCCCTCGATTGTTTCAAGCACGGGTTGGACAAGTATATGAGTGGGATTGGGTGGTTATAGAATAGGAGCTGCCTCGTATGGGCCAATAGGCCTTCTGCAGTTACCTTTGTTCTTATGTTCTTATGTTCTTAAGAGTGAGTAATAGTGTGTAAGAGTGATTGAGAGTAAGAGTGAGTAATAGTGCGTAAGAGTGATTGAGAGTGAGAGTGAGTTAAGAGTGTGAGGTGTGAGAGGGTAGCAGGCCAGCAAAGCAGGATGTGTGGTCACAGGCGAGGCCTAGGCCTCGTGATCTCTAATGTTGGTTTTTATATATATATGTTGGATTTTTTGTCCTGTTTCAAATTATAATTATTTAGCAGGAATGTAATAAGATATTGCACAGTATTAATGTGACAATAATATATGCATTATTTCCTTGATAATCAAACTTGTTGTTCAAAGATAATATACAATCTTTGAAGGAAACATTTTGAGAGCGCGAGCTGGCAACACTGGGCTGGTGGTGAGAGAGACATGGTTAGTTGTGCTCAGACCTTCAGTGGTGAAGGGTGTGTCCCAGCTGGCCGCCACCAGCCGCCACCCGCCGCCACCCGCCGCCACCACCACCACCCACCACCACCCACTACCACCCACCATCACCCACCACCACCCATCACCGCCATCACCCACCACCACCAGCCGCCACCCGCCACCGCCACCCGCCACCACCACCCGCCACCACCACCCGCCGCCACCACCACCCACCACCCACCACCCACCACCAGCCGCCACCCACCACCAGCCACCGCCACCTACCACCGCCACTCACCACCCGCCGCCACCACCCACCACCAGCCGCCACCCGCCACCAGCCACCGCCACCCACCACCGCCACCCGCCGCCACCACCCACCACCACCAGCCGCCGCCGCCACCACCACCCACCACCACCCACCACCAGCCGCCACCCGCCACCCACCACCAGCCGCCACCCGCCACCACCCACCCGCCGCCACCAGCCGCCACCCGCCGCCACCCGCCGCCACCCACCACCAGCCGCCACCCGCCACCACCCACCAGCCGCCACCTGCCACCAGCCGCCACCCGCCACCACCCACCACCCGCCACCACCCACCACCAGCCGCCACCCGCCACCACCCACCACCCGCCACCAGCCGCCACCCGCCACCACCCACCACCCACCACCAGCCGCCACCTGCCACCACCCACCACCAGCCGCCACCCGCCACCACCCACCACCAGCCGCCACCCGCCACCAGCCACCGCCACCTACCACCGCCACTCACCACCCGCCGCCACCACCCACCACCAGCCGCCACCCGCCACCACCCACCACCAGCCGCCACCAGCCGCCACCCGCCACCACCCACCACCAGCCGCCACCTGCCACCACCCACCACCAGCCGCCACCCGCCACCACCCACCACCAGCCGCCACCCGCCACCACCCACCACCAGCCGCCACCCGCCACCAGCCACCGCCACCTACCACCGCCACTCACCACCCGCCGCCACCACCCACCACCAGCCGCCACCCGCCACCAGCCACCGCCACCCACCACCGCCACCCGCCGCCACCACCCACCACCACCAGCCGCCGCCACCACCACCCACCACCACCGCCGCCACCACCCATCACCG
This sequence comes from Procambarus clarkii, assembly GCF_040958095.1. NCBI lineage: Eukaryota > Metazoa > Arthropoda > Malacostraca > Decapoda > Cambaridae > Procambarus > Procambarus clarkii. Next base: position 25,694,431 of record NC_091191.1, on the reverse strand, counting down.
CCGCCGCCACCACCACCCACCACCACCGCCGCCACCACCCATCACCGCCGCCGCCGCCACCACCGCCTCCACCCACCACAGCCGCCGCCGACACCACCGCCACCACCCACCACAGCCGCCACCACCACCCACCACCACCACCACCACCCACCACCGCCGCCACCACCAGCCGCCACAAGCCGCCATCACCACCACCACCACCACCAGCCGCCACCAGCCGCCACCAGCTGCCACCACTACCAGCCGCCACCACCACCACCACCACCAGCCGCCACCACCACCAGCCGCCATCACCGCCACCAGCTGCCACCACCACCAGCCGCCACCACCACCACCAGCAGCCGCCACCAGCTGCCACCACCACCAGCCGCCACCACCGCCCGCTATCAGCCGTCACCGCCCGTTGCCACAGTCGCCACCGCAAGCCGCCACCGCCAGCCGCCACCAGCCCCCACCACCGCCGATCGTCACCACCCATCACAGCCGCCGCCGCCCGCCACCGCCCGCCACCACCCACCACAGCCGCCACCACCCACCACCCGCCGCCACCACCCACCACCACCCACCACCGCCGCCACCACCCACCACCACCAGCCGCCGCCACCACCCACCGCCACCCACCACCGCCGCCACCACCCACCACCACCAACCGCCGCCGCCACCACCACCCACCACCACCGCCGCCACCACCCACCACCACCAGCCGCCGCCGCCGCCACCACCACCCACCACCACCGCCGCCATTACCACCCACCACCGCCAGCCGCCACCACTCATCACAGACGCCGCCACCCGCCACCACCGCCAGACACAGCCGCCAGTGTCCGCCACCGCCGCCACTGTCCGCCACCGCCGCCACTGTCCGCCACCGCCGCCACTGTCCGCCACCGCCGCCACTGTCCGCCACTGTCCGCCACCGCCACCACTGTCTGCCACCGCCACCACTGTCCGCCCGCCGCCACCACTGTCCGCCCGCCGCCACCACTGTCCGCCCGCCGCCACCACTGTCCGCCCGCCGCCACCACTGTCCGCCCGCCGCCTCCACTGTCCGCCCGCCGCCTCCACTGTCCGCCCGCCGCCTCCACTGTCCGCCCGCCGCCACCACTGTCCGCCCGCCGCCGCGCCACTGTTCGCCTGCCGCCGCCACTGTCCGCCCGCCGCCGCCACTGTCCGCCCGCCGCCGCCACTGTCCGCCCGCCGCCACTGTCCACCACCGCCGCCAAAGCCGCCACGGTCCGCCCGCCGCCACTATCCGCCACAGCCGCCACTGTCAGCCCGCCGCCACTGTCCGCCCGCCGCCACTGTCCGCCCGCCGCCACTATCCGCCACCGCCGCCACTGTCCTCCCGCCGCCACTGTCCGCCCGCCGCCACTGTCCGCCCGCCGCCACTGTCCGCCCGCCGCCGCCCTGTCCGCCCGCCGCCACTGTCCGCCCGCCGCCACTATCCGCCACCGCCGCCACTGTCCGCCCGACGCCACTGTTCGCCCGCCGCCACTATCCGCCACCGCCGCCACTGTCCGCCCGCCGCCACTGTCCGCCCGCTGCCACTATCCGCCACCGCCACCACTGTCCGCCCGCCGCCACTGTCCGCCACCGCCACCACTGTCTGCCACCGCCACCACTGTCTGCCACCGCCACCACTGTCCGCCCGCCGCCACCACTGTCCGCCCGCCGCCACCACTGTCCGCCCGCCGCCACCACTGTCCGCCCGCCGCCTCCACTGTCCGCCCGCCGCCACCACTGTCCGCCCGCCGCCACCACTGTCCGCCCGCCGCCGCCACTGTCCGCCCGCCGCCGCCACTGTCCGCCCGCCGCCGCCACTGTCCGCCCGCCGCCACTGTCCACCACCGCCGCCAAAGCCGCCATGGTCCGCCCGCCGCCACTATCCGCCACTATCCGCCACCGCCGCCACTGTCCGCCCGCCGCCACTGTCCGCCCGCCGCCACTATCCGCCACCGCCGCCACTGTCCGCCCGCCACCACTATCCGCCACCGCCGCCACTGTCCGCCCGCCGCCACTGTCCGCCCGCCGCCACTGTCCGCCCGCCGCCGCCACTGTCCGCCCGCCGCCACTATCCGCCACCGCCGCCACTGTCCGCCACAGCCGCCACTCTCCGCCGTACAGCCTTCCCTCTCTCCGTTAGTAAATAATTATAATTGTTAGTAAATAATAAAAGAAATATAAATTATTAGATTTTTTTACCCTTAGATTGGTTTTAATATTTAAATTGAAAATAATAATATAATATAAAATATAATAAAAATAATATAATATAAAATATAATTTAATTTCAAGAAATTTAACTTTAAACACAAAGATGTGAAAAGGGTTCAGATTATTGGCTCAAACCTTTCATAAGAGATTCATATTGGTATATGAATGGATTATGAATGACTCATGTTAGGAGTGTAAAGTTGCCACAACATCTCAAATTAGTGTTAGATACAGATGTCTTGGTTATAAGTTTTGGAAACCTATTTAAGTCCACACACAATATCGTATCTGATACGATAAAACAAACGTTTCCAATACTTTCAAATACTTTCCAGATATGTTGTGGCAACCTAAAATTGTTTGCTGGGATTTCATCACCTTACACTTTCCTGAGTTGAAATTTAGCAGCCATTTTCTAGACCATTCCTCCAGTTTATCCAGGTCATCCTGTAGTCTCTGTCTATCTTCATCCGTCTTGATTCTTCTCATAATTTTTGCGTCATCAGCAAACATCGAGAGGAATGAGTTTATACCCTCTGGAAGATCGTTCACATATATTAGAAACAGGATGGGTCCAAGTACTGAGCCCTGTGGGACTCCGCTGGTGACATCTCGCCACTCTGATGTCTCCCCCCTCACCGTTACTCGCTGTTTCCTGTTGCTTAAGTACTTCCTTATCCACTGGAGCACCTTCCCTTTTACTCCTGCCTGTTGCTCCAACTATTTTAACAGCCTTTTATGGGGTACTGTGTCAAAGGCTTTTTGGCAATCCAGGAAAATGCAGTCGGCCCACCCTTCTCTTTCCTTCCTAATTTTCGTTGCCTGGTCATAAAATTCTATTAAACCTGTGAGGCACGATTTACCATCTCTGAACCCATGTTGGTGGTGCGTTACAAAGTTATTTCTCTCCAGATGTTCTACGAGCCTTTTCCTCACGATCTTCTCCATCACCTTGCATGGTATAAAAGTTAAGGAAACTGGCCTTTAATTCAGTGCCTCTTGCCTGTCACCCTTTTTGTATATTGGGACTACGTTAGCTGTCTTCCAACTTTCTGGTAAGTCTCATGTTTCCAGTGACCTGTTATACACCATAGAGAGTGGCACACTTAGTGCTTCTGCACCTTCCTTTAGTATCCATGGTGAGATTCTATCAGGCCCAACAGCCTTTGTCACATCCAGCTCCAGCAGACACCTTTTGACCTCATCACTGGTGAGGTCAAATTCCTCCAACGGTGCTTGGTTTGCCGCCTCCTCATTTAGTGCAGGGCCTTCTCCTTGTTCTATTGTGAAGACCTGGAATCTCTTGTTGAGTTCTTCACACACCTCCTTGTCATTCTCTGTGTATCTGTTCTCCCCTTTCCGCAGCTTCATCACTTGTTCCTTCACTGCTGTTTTCCTCCTGATGTGGGTGTGGAGCAGCTTTGGTTGGGTCTTGGCTTTACTCACGATGTCATTTTCAAACTGTCTCTCTGCTACCCTCCTCACTCTGATGTACTCATTTCTGGCCCTCTGGCATCTCTCCCTGCTCTCTGGTGTTCTGTTATTTCTGTAGTTTCTCCATGTTCTTTTACTCAGTTGTTTCGCTACCTTACATTCCTGGTTGAACCATGGGTTTTTCTGTTGTTTTTCGTTTTTCTCCTTTTGGACGGGGATAAACCTGTCTGCAGCTTCCTGGCACTTTTGGGTGACAAAATCCATCATGACCTGCACATTCTTGTCTCTAAGTTCTGTTTCCCATGGTATTCCCCTGAGGAAGTTCCTCATCACGTCGTATTTTCCTCTTCGGTAATTCAGTCTTTTCCCCTCCACTCCTATCCTTGGATAGGTTATCCCTACCTCCACCAAGTACTCAAAGGTCAGTACACTGTGGTCACTCATTCCTATGGGGGCTTCAACTTTGACCTTCCTTATTTCTGACTCATTCAGGGTGAATATCAAGTCGAGTCTAGCTGGTTCATCATTGCCTCTCACTCTTGTGGGTTCCTTGACATGCTGGCTCAGAAAATTCCTTGTTGCCTCTTCCAAGAGTTTAGCTCGTCACGTATCTTCACCACCATGTGGGTCCCCATTCTCCCAGTCTATCTTTCAATGGTTGAAATCACCCATGATTAAGAGTCTTGAGCCATTCCTGCTGGCAACTGAAGCTACTCTCTCTATTATATTAATGGTTGCCATGTTGTTCCTATCAAACTCCTGTCTAGGTCTTCTGTCATTTAGGGGAGGGTTGTAAATGACTGCCACTATTATCTTAGGTCCACCCATTGTTATAGTTCCTGTTATATAATCTCTGAATCCGTCACAGCCCGGAATTTCTATCTAATCAAAACTCCAGTCCTTCCTTATCAGCAGGGCCACTCCTCCACCTCCTCTCCCTTCCCTCTCTTTCCTTACTATATAGTAGTCCTTTGAAAACACAGAATCTGTTATGACTCCTGACAATTTTGTTTCTGTTAGTCCTTTTACATCAAGGTTTTCTTCTTGCACCCTTTCTGCCAGTTCACTTGCTTTATTGGTAATCCCATCAATGTTTGAGTACATTACCTTGAATCTCACTTTCTTATATCCAATTTCACCCACACTCCCTACAAGTGTAGGAGGTTGTTCTATGATCATTGCTACTTGGGTAGGCTCATCCTCCTGTGAGGTAGTTTCCAGGGGTTCAGGGGGAGGTGGAGTGGGGGGGTGGAGGGCTTAGGTCTTCCTCAGGCCTGCTTGGGGCAGGAAGAAGTCCTGGGGGTGAGGGAGCAGGGATTGCTTGGGGAGAGGGCACGCCCTCCTGCGGTGTAGTTGACAGGGGTTTGGAGGGAGGTGGAGTGGGGGATAGAGGGCTTTGGTCTTGCTCAGACCTGCTTGGGGCAGGGAGAAGACCAGGGGCTGGGAAAGCAGGGGCTACTTGGGGTAAGGGGAGAGGGAGGATTTGGGTTTCATGATGGGCATTATGCAGGGGCAAGGAAGGGTTTGTGCTGGGGGGTAAAGAGGGCCCTATTGGGTGGTGGGCTGGGGTGTTGCATTCCCCCCTGGGGTTCCTGGGTTGCTGGATTGGGGTTCCCCACTCCCCTCTGGGATTGCTGGGTTGGAGGCTGAGGTTCCCTGGCTCTCTTCCATCTCCTTGCGCCTTTTCCTTGCATCTGCTGCCCTTACTATCTCGTCTCTGGTCATGTCCCTCTGAACATATACCTCTTTGTAGTTCCTTGCATGCCTCAGTTTGCTCTTCCTTACTAGGATGTCCTCTTTGATGTCCTCGCTCTTGAATACTACCTTGATCCATCTCTTTTTGTCTCTGTTGTACTGGCCAATCCGGAAAAACTGTTCTATGTCTCGTTCAGCCCCTTCCATTCCTATCTCCTTTAATATCCCTGCCATTGCAGCTTTGTCTTTAGTCCTCGTTTCCTCCCTTGTGGAGCCCTCTTGTTCCTTCACACCTGTCACTACTACAGCTCTTTTCCTTTCCATTATCTGGCTTGTGCATCTAGCTGCCTCTGTGAGGTTACTGCTTTCATTACAACTTCCTTGACTGTGGACATTGCTCCTGGGCTCTTGAGCATTTCAGCAAAGGTTGGGCCAATTGTAGGGGTCCCTGCCATTGCTACATCTCCTGGTACCTGGGGGTTGGTCCCCTGGGCCAGAGTCTGAGGAGGGCCTGTTTTTAGTCTTTATATCTCCTCTTGTGCTGCACTTAGTTCTGTCTGCAGTTTATATATAGTTTCCCTCAGGTCCTTCAATTCCCCACTGACTTCCTTCCATGTCTTAGCAATCATCTCCATGAATGACTCGTCCAGTCCCTCTCCTCCAGCTTCATTATGTTGTCTTACCATCCCGCTTGACCTGTGTGTGTGTGTGTGTGTGTTTGTGTGTGTGTGTGTGTGTGTGTGTGTGTGTGTGTGTGTGTGTGTGTGTGTGTGTGTGTGTGTGTGTGTGTGTGTGTGTGTGTGTGTGTGTCTGTGTGTCTGTGTATGTCTGTGTGTGTCTGTGTGTGTCTGTGTGTGTCTGTGAGTGCGTGTGTGTTTGTGTGTGTGTCCGTGTGTACTCACCTAGTTGTGTCTGCAGGATCGAGCATTGACTCTTGGATCCCGCCTTTCGAGCATCGGTTGTTTACAGCAATGACTCCTGTCCCATTTTTCTATCATACCTGGTTTTAAAATTATGAATAGTATTTGCTTCCACAACCTGTTCCTGAAGGGCATTCCATTTCCCCACTACTCTCACGCTAAAAGAAAACTTCCTAACATCTCTGTGACTCATCTGAGTTTCAAGCTTCCATCCATGTCCTCTCGTTCTGTTACTATTCCGTGTGAACATTTCGTCTATGTCCACTCTGTCAATCCCTCTGAGTATCTTATACGTTCCTATCATGTTCCCCCTCTCCCTTCTTCTTTCTAGTGTCGTAAGGCACAGTTCCCTCAGGCGCTCCTCATACCCCCATCCCTCGTAGCTCTGGGACGAGTCTCGTTGCAAACCTCTGAACCTATTCCAGTTTCATTATATGCTTCTTCAGATGGGGACTCCATGATGAGGCGGCATACTCTAAGACTGGCCTTACGTAGGCAGTGTAAAGCGCCCTAAATGCCTCCTTACTTAGGTTTCTGAATGATGTTCTAACTTTTGCCAGTGTAGAGTACGCTGCTGTCGTTATCCTGTTAATATGTGCCTCAGGAGATAGATTAGGTGTTACGTCCCCCCCCAGGTCTCTTTCACGCGTCGTTACAGGTAGGCTGTTCCCCTTCATTGTGTACTGTCCCTTTGGTCTCCTATCTCCTAGTCCCATTTCCATAACTTTACATTTGCTCGTGTTGAATTCTAGTAGCCATTTCTCTGACCATCTCTGCAATCTGTTCAGGTCCTCTTGGAGGATCCTGCAATCCTCATCTGTCACAACTCTTCTCATCAACTTTGCATCATCCGCAAACATCGACATGTAGGACTCTACGCCTGTAAACATGTCGTTAACATATACAAGAAATAGAATTGGTCCCAGCACCGATCCTTTTGGTACTCCACTTGTTACTGTTCGCCAGTCCGACTTCTCGCCCCTTACCGTAACTCTTTGGCTCCTTCCTGTTAGGTAGTTCCTTATCCATGCTAGGACCTTTCTCCCCACCCCCGCCTGCCTCTCGAGCTTGAACAGCAGTCTCATGTGCGGTACTGTATCAAAGGGTTTTTGGCAGTCCAGAAATATGCAGTCTGCCCAACCATCTCTGTCCTGTCTTATCCTCGTTTATCCTGTGTGTCTTTGTGTGCGTGCGTGCGTGTGTGTGTGTGTGTGTGTGTGTGTGTGTGTATGTGTGTGTGTGTGTGTGTGTGTGTGTTTATTGTGGGGGTGGCACGGTGGGGGGGGGGTTAACTGGTGGAGGGATGGAGAGAGAGGGAGTGAAAGGGAGAGGAGGAGTGAAGGGGAGTGAAAGGGAGGGAGAGTGCGGGAGAGAGGGAAGTAGGCAGAGAGGAAGAGAGAAAGGAGAACAATCAGGGGAGCCGGTCGGCCGAGCGGACAGCATGCTGGACTTGTGATCCTGTGGTCCTGGGTTTGATCCCAGGCGCCGGCGAGAAACAATGGGCAGAGTTTCTTTCACCCTATGCCACTGTTACCTAGCAGTAAAATAGGTACCTGGGTGTTAGTCAGCTGTCATGGGCTGCTTCCTGGGGGGTGGAGGCCTGGTCGAGGACCGGGCCGTGGGGACACTAAAGCCCCGAAATCATCTTAAGATAACCTCAAGAAGAATCAGGTGGGTGAGGGATGGAGGGTCAGTCCCAGGAGTGACGGGTGAGGTTGGCGGTAGGCTGGTTTGTGCGTGCGTGCGTGTGTGTGTGTGTGTTTACACTGGTGTGTTAAGGTGAGGAGGGGGGGGGTAGGTCTAGTCAGTGGCGGTGTAATGTAACGCACAGGTGTGAGAAACTAGTACCAAGCTGAGGCTCTTGAGCTTCTTTTTCGTATTTTAATTAACTTATGTTCAAAGCTAATTACTATATAAAAAACACTGTACACCTTGTATGACTGACTTTGAGAGGCACTCACCTCCAAGTAAGCATCCCACAGCACAATTAGGTGATTTATGAAGCGATGTCCGCCTTAATTGTTGACGTCTCCGCCAGAGGTCCTCCCATGTGGTGGTCCAAGCTCTTCTTTTCTCAGGCCTCTGGTGCCACCGTCTTGCCACTATCTCGTTCTTTTTCATTTTTTTTTTCTTATCCAACGTTATAAGAATTCACTATGTTGCGTTATCACTGCGTTGTTGTACCCTTCATACGACCAAAAACTATGTTTTGGGCTCACTGGTACGTAAATATCCCGAGAATATTGAAGTAATTCGCGGACCGCTGTCCTACACTTGTTCCCTGACCGCCGTCTTACCCTTGTGGGTAGGACGGCTTGTGTCAATGTTACAGTGCAATGTCAATGTGCAATGTCAATGTCAATACAGTGCAAGTGTCAATGTTACAGTGCTAGAGGAACAAGTGTCAATGTTACAGTGGTAAGATGTAACAACAGTAATTGTATGCATCACTAGAAGGAGAGAGAGGCAATAAGAGAGCACGTGTACCTTGCAGCAAGGAGAGAGTGCCAGCGGCCGTCAGCGAGGGCGGCCCGGGAGAGACAGAGGGAGGTGGTGGGTCGCGGGTGGAGACGCAGCACCACACACACGCGGCCGCCCACCATCTCCACCGCCCACATGTCCCGCCCATGTTTTGACGTCACCACCACCAGTTCTCCTCCTCTCCTTCGCGTCCTGAACCTGCGGCAGGAACACTTGTTATCACCTGTGTACGTGGGGCACGAGACACTCCTAACACATGTGTACGTGGGGCACGAGATACTCCTAACACCTGTGTACGTGGGGCACGAGACACTCCTACCACCTGTGTACGTGGGGCACGAGACGCTCCTACCACCTGTGAACGTGGGGCACGAGACACTCCTAACACCTGTGTACGTGGGACACGAGACACTCCTACCACCTGTGTACTTGAGGCAAGAGACACTCCTACCACCTGTGTACGTGGGGCACGAGACACTCCTACCACCTGTGTACTTGAGGCAAGAGATACTCCTACCACCTGTGTACGTGGGACACGAGACACTCCTACCACCTGTGTACGTGGGTCGACCGATGATGACCTCTGATTACATGGAGCTTATTAGGGTCAAATGCTCGGCATGTGGGCGATAGAGGAAGCATTTCCGAAGTATATCAGAGTATGCGATGCATCAGGGCACCAGAACTATACTACCACCCCCCTCCATTTGATGTCCGTGTAGCTTTGCTAGTTACAATAGGAACGATTTATTTTCAATAGACAGTGATAAATACATGACTGGGATTTTAGATAATATGTTGTTATGGCTGACGTGTTAGAACACTTCACACATATGATATCTGAAACAGGTATTCTGTAATTCAAGGAATGTTATCATAATTGCATGAAAGACGACTGTCACACACCTGAGAGGTGCCACATACCTGAGAGAGATGCGTCACACCTGAGAGAGAGACGTCACATCTGAGAGAAAGGCGTCACACCTGAGAGAGGCGCCACATACCTGAGAGAGATGCCACATACCTGAGGGAGATGGTGGTGGTGTAGCCGAGGGGCGTGAAGGAGAGGGCCAGCTTCACGTAACTGTTGGGGAGGAAAGTAGTGGGCGTGGTGGGCGTGGCACAGCCTGGCCCCGCCCACCCCGGCAGGCACTCACACCGCAGGGAGCCAGGCGACCCCTGGCACCTACCGAAGGAATTAACAATTCTTTGTAAGGCACTCCAGCGGGTCACTGACGTATTTCTTATAGTGATCCTTAATTATGTCAAGTCTTATGTGGCGTGATTTATCATGACTATATATATATATATATATATATATATATGCGAACAAGCCTGAATGGTCCCCAGGACAATATATATTAGTTATATATATATATATATATATATATATATATATATATATATATATATATATATATATATATATATATATATATATATATATATATATATATATATATATATTGTGACGATAATTTCTTTCAAGAGAGATTGAGCCTGCTCTTCCCTTCAAAGTACATGACAACAACAGATAATATAGAAGATATATCCAGCAAGTATCTCCAAAACGTTTTGCCCAGAGAGCAAAACGTATCCAGCACACCGGCACACCTGCTCGCCACCACCACCGTAAACCAACAAACTGCTTGTCCATTGCCTGCCTGTCGCTGATTGGCTGGTGTCCCGTCGTACCTGCCCTCCACCCTCCGCCACAAGTTGATGTCTGGGCTGCAGTGGCCCAGAGTAGTCAGAATATCCCAGTGCTCCTTGCAGTTGACATCTCTCATTGGTAGACTAAGCCTTGGCTTTCGTGTACTAAGGGAGGGGGCAGCTCGAAGCCAATATTCCGGCATCATTATTATTTATTTTGCTATAACTCACTTGTCTTAACGTAACTTTTCATTTCATTAAAAGAGACCAACGTCGTCTATGCCTTCAAATGCCCTCTTGGGAATTGTAAGCCTCAAAAAACTCAGTATATAGGCAAGACAACAACATCTCTTTCCAGGCGTTTAACGATGCATAAGCAACAGGGCTCCATTAAGGAACATATAGCCTCTTCCCACAACCAAACCATCACCAGAGAAATCTTAGCAAACAACACAGAAATCATCGATAGATACAGCGATAGCAGGCGGCTCGACGTCTGCGAGGCACTACACATCAAGAAATCAACACCAGCAATCAAAAGCCAATTAATGCACAACTATATTCTACCCACTTCAAGACTCCGCTCCAATATAGAAGCATCAAGAAATATGGGCCAATTAAAATCGGCCTTTTGCAGTTACCTACTTTTAATACCTGTTTGTATTTCATTGTTTCGTGTTCTGTCTTGTGTTAAAAGTTTATTTTCACCTCATCCAAAACCATTGTAACATGTCACTTCACCCAAATGTAGGTATAAAAACTCGAAAGGTGTTTAAGCTCTATTCAGTTAAAGTTGTGTGTGTTTGTGTAAACTAAAGTCTTTGAAAATGTAATAAGTTTTACGAAACGCGCTCAAGTGTCGCGTCAGACTAGAAATAAAAATTAATTTTGGAGAATTAATCTTTGAATTACCATCAACAGTGAAAAGAAACGTAAGGAAGATCAAGAAAATTCGCGTTAGAATTATTAATCTTACTTTTTCGGTCATATTTAATAATATATGTCTACAGGAAAGACTGCTACGAAAATATACATACATACATATATATATATATATATATATATATATATATATATATATATATATATATATATATATATATATATATATATATATATATGTCGTACCTAGTAGCCAGAACGCACTTCTCGGCCTACTATGCAAGGCCCGATTTGCCTAATAAGCCAAGTTTTCCTGAATTAATATATTTTCTCTAGTTTTTTCTTATGTAATGATAAAGCTACCCATTTCATTATGTATGAGGTCAATATTTTTTTATTGGAGTTAAAATTAACGCAGATATATGACCGAACTTAACCAACCCTACCTAACCTAACCTAACCTATCTTTATAAGTTAGGTTAGGTTAGGTAGCAGAAAAAGTTAGATTAGGTTAGGTTAGGTAGGTTAGGTAGTCGAAAAAACATTAATTCATGAAAACTTGGCTTATTAGGCAAATCGGGCCTTGCATAGTAGGCTGAGAAGTGCGTTCTGGCTACTAGGTACGACATATATATATATATATATATATATATATATATATATATATATATATATATATGCGAACAAGCCTGAATGGTCCCCAGGACATATGCAACTGAAAACTCACACCCCAGAAGTGACTCGAACCCATACTCCCAGAAGCAACGCATCTGGTATGTACAAGACGCCTTAATCCACTTTCAGTTGCATATGTCCTGGGGACCATTCAGGCTTGTTCGCATTTGTGTTCCTCACGTGTTGCCCCAAAGAATGAGGTGATTTGGTAAAATGCTATGCCCAAGATAACTATCCGAGTGCCGGCGGTGGGGTGGTTCAAATAGCCTCGGCTATCACCTCATTTTGTCCGGTCGTGATGGTCAAGTGGATTAAGGCGTCTTGTACATACCAGATGCGTTGCTTCTGGGAGTATGGGTTCGAGTCACTTCTGGGGTGTGAGTTTTCAGTTGCATATGTCCTGGGGACCATTCAGGCTTGTTCGCATTTGTGTTCCTCACGTGTTGCCCCAAAGAATGAGGTGATTTGGTAAAATGCTATGCCCAAGATAACTATCCGAGTGCCGGCGGTGGGGTGGTTCAAATAGCCTCGGCTATCACCTCATTTTGTCCGGTCGTGATGGTCAAGTGGATTAAGGCGTCTTGTACATACCAGATGCGTTGCTTCTGGGAGTATGGGTTCGAGTCACTTCTGGGGTGTGAGTTTTCAGTTATATATATATATATATAATCTTTGGACAACACCCACCAGTGGGACTCGAACCCAGAAAGCACAACTACCTTCCAGTAGCTGGCATAACTAGTATGCTTTAACCCACTACGCCATCAGACCTTACAAAAGAAGTAGATAGTTCGAGATATATATATCTCAAACATCTCTACCTCCCGAAGGCACCAGATGAGTGAGGGGTCAGTCTGCAATTTTCGTCAAGCCACTGTCAATGTGAGAGAACTCGTGTCCAGCTTATAAGCCTATACTTGCAAGATTGTTTATCTTCACTTGTGGTTTATGCAAGTATAGGGATATATATATATATATATATATATATATATATATATATATATATATATATATATATATATATATATATATATTCTACATATGGCATAGTCTATATGCCATATATATATATATTTTTATTATCCCAGTAGCCAAAAAACGAGTCTCCCTTTTGAGAATTATTCAATCAAGCCTGACCTGATTGGAGGGTCCAGGAAACATAGAGGTGAAGATACAGATGTGAAATAGTTAGTCGGATTTAATAAACAATTTGAGATTAGGGGCAGTGAATAAGAAAATAGATAAATGACTGGTTAGGAGATGTGGATTTTTTGCTGGAGGTGTGAGGCTCGCTTCTGGAGGGCTTTGAGCTCACTTGAGGCCAGACATCGCAAGGGGAAGTTGTGCTCCGTTTGAGGTCTCGTCAGAAAGGAACCCCTAGTGATATATCTCCAAGAGTAGAGAAGTGTGCAGACGTGCCAGCTGTGGAATCGAGTTGGGAACGTTGTGGTCTCAAGTCCTGGATGGCGAGGAGTGTTTATTAAACTGGCCAGAGACATTATCGTGGGCGGTGGGAGTGCCCTGACCAGACTATGTCAGAGGGAGGAGCGCCCTCGACCAGACAATCTGTGGTAAGCACAATTTAAGCCAGTTCATAGTGATTACTTGTAGTTGGTCGTGTGCCCAGCGACAGTAGCAATGTTTATTGATAAGTTAGACATGTTTTGATAAGGCAGAAGACCTAAAATAAGAGAGTGGAGAGGGAGGAACATGGAGTGACGTTCGTCCCCTTTGAGCGCTGGCAGGTGACTGAGAGAGCCCAGCTCCGGAAGGCAGAGGACCCTCCCAGAGTGAGTGAGGATCTCCGGGCGAGGTGGAGCATGGACCAGCCCAAAATAGGGGAGTCCACTCTCACAGTATGTAGAGAGCAGATAGATGTTGGAGGCAAACATATTGTGTGGTTATTTTTGTTTATGTGTTTGATGGGAAATATTTTTATTGGAGTGTCAATGGGTTGCAGGTTTGTCTTTGGGGAAGAAGTTGCTGAGAACTTCGAAGCCAACACAGAGGGAGCAGTTGATGAGACTCCAAGGTAGTGGAGGAGAGGACCTCGAACTGGAGGAGAAGCAGTGAAGAGGAGTGTCACGTGCTTCTGTAGAGGTGGTGAAGCACCATAGTTGCTCGAAGAAACTTCATGGTGTAATAGCCAGGAGAGCTGCGGAGGACCCTAGTAGAAGTGGTGGAGCACTGTGTGTTGCTGTTACATCCAACAGATGGCGCTGTTTCTTTTTTAAATATGTTTTTTTTCTATCACAGGTGAGGCATGTATATAAAAAGTATAAAAAACACGTGCCTATTCGAATGCAATGTTGAGTCAAAATTTCAAAAGAATCGGTAAAGAGGCTTCGAAGATTTCCTCACATGAAAAACACATGAAAAACCCAAATTAAAAATAAAAAAAACATGTTTTTTTCCGTCACAAATATGACATCTATATAGTATGTATAAAAACCCGTTCGGATGCGAATGGAACGTTTTGTGAAAATTTCAATGCAATCAGTGAAGAATTTTCGGAAATTATCGATTTTGACCAAACGAACATTTACATTTTTATTTATATAGATATATAATGACAGTGTCAGACCACGAAGGAAGAATTGAAACAGGAATTTCTTTAAGTACTTTCGTATATAATAATACATCTTCAGAAGGGTATTTTATATTATATATATAGTTGTGTGTGTGTAAACTAAAGTCTTTGAAAATGTAATAAGTTTTACGAAACGCGTTCAAGTGTCGCGTCAGACTAGAAATAAAAATGAATTTTGGAGAATTGATTTTTCAGTTACCATCAACACTGAAAAGAAATATAAGAAACAGAGAGAAAATTCGTGTTAGAAATATTAATCTTACTTTTGCGGTCATATTTAATAATATATGTCTACAGGAAAGATTGCTACCAAAATATACTAATATATATATATATATATATATATATATATATATATATATATATATATATATATATATATATATATATATATATATATATATATATATATATATATATATATATATATATATATATATATATTGTGACGATAATCTCTTTCTAGAGAGATTGAGCTTCTCTTCCCTACTTAAAGTTACGTCAATTATACAAGTATAAGATGCTACATTCAAGATACGTCACCGGTACCACAAAACGTTTTGACCAGGAGGCAAAACGTACCCAAGATCCCCCACTCCACACACCCTCCACATGCCGGCTCGTCATCAAACCAGCTAACTACCCTTCACCAGCTTGCCTGCTCCTGATTGGTGACTCGCCGACCGTGCACCTGCACACTGCACCTCAGCGCCCTCTACCTGAGTCGAGTCGAGTCCCACTGGTGGGTGTTGTCCAAAGATTGTTTATCTTCACTTGTGGTTTATGCAAGTATAGGCTTATAAGCTGGACACGAGTTCTCTCACATTGACAGTGGCTTGACGAAAATTGCAGACTGACCCCTCACTCATCTGGTGCCTTCGGGAGGTAGAGATGTTTGAGATATATATATCTCGAACTATCTACTTCTTTTGTAAGGTCTGATGGCGTAGTGGGTTAAAGCATACTAGTTATGCCAGCTACTGGAAGGTAGTTGTGCTTTCTGGGTTCGAGTCCCACTGGTGGGTGTTGTCCAAAGATTGTTTATCTTCACTTGTGGTTTATGCAAGTATAGGCTTATAAGCTGGACACGAGTTCTCTCACATTGACAGTGGCTTGACGAAAATTGCAGACTGACCCCTCACTCATCTGGTGCCTTCGGGAGGTAGAGATGTTTGAGATATATATATCTCGAACTATCTACTTCTTTTGTAAGGTCTGATGGCGTAGTGGGTTAAAGCATACTAGTTATGCCAGCTACTGGAAGGTAGTTGTGCTTTCTGGGTTCGAGTCCCACTGGTGGGTGTTGTCCAAAGATTGTTTATCTTCACTTGTGGTTTATGCAAGTATAGGCTTATAAGCTGGACACGAGTTCTCTCACATTGACAGTGGCTTGACGAAAATTGCAGACTGACCCCTCACTCATCTGGTGCCTTCGGGAGGTAGAGATGTTTGAGATATATATATCTCGAACTATCTACTTCTTTTGTAAGGTCTGATGGCGTAGTGGGTTAAAGCATACTAGTTATGCCAGCTACTGGAAGGTAGTTGTGCTTTCTGGGTTCGAGTCCCACTGGTGGGTGTTGTCCAAAGATTGTTTATCTTCACTTGTGGTTTATGCAAGTATAGGCTTATAAGCTGGACACGAGTTCTCTCACATTGACAGTGG
>NC_091191.1:25615721-25670721 GCF_040958095.1 Procambarus clarkii | reverse complement strand
AATCTAAACTTATCCAATTTATATCCATTGTTTCGTGTTCTGTCCTGTGTTGATACTTTTAATACCCTATTAATATCCCCCCGGTTATGTCCATTCATCCACTTGTAAACCTCTATCATGTCACCCCTAACTCTTCGCCTTTCCAGTGAATGCAACTTAAGCTTTGTTAATCTTTCTTCATATGAAAGATTTCTAATTTGGGGAATTAACTTAGTCATCCTACGCTGGACACGTTCAAGTGAATTTATATCCATTCTATAATATGGCGACCAAAACTGAACTGCATAATCTAAATGGGGCCTAACTAGAGCAAGATATAGCTTGAGAACCACACCAGGTGTCTTGTTACTAACGCTGCGATTAATAAATCCAAGTGTCCGATTTGCCTTATTACGAACATTTATGCATTGATCCTTTTGTTTTAAATTCTTACTAATCATAACTCCCAGATCCCTTTCGCAATCCGACTTCGCAATCACAACACCATCTAGCTCGTATCTTGTAACTCTATCATCATTACCTAACCTCAGAACTTTACATTTATCAGCATTAAACTGCATCTGCCAATCCTTTGACCATTTCAAAACCCTATCTAGATCAACTTGAAGTGATAGTGAGTCCTCCTCCGAATTAATTTCCCTACCGATTTTCGTATCATCGGCAAATTTGCAAATGTTGCTACTCAAACCTGAATCTAAATCATTTATATATATTATAAACAACAGAGGTCCCAGGACAGAGCCTTGAGGCACTCCACTTACAACATTTTCCCACTCTGACTTGATTCCATTTATACTAACTCTCTGTTTCCTTTGGTATAGCCATGCCCTAATCCAGCTTAATATAGCACCCCCAATACCATGAGACTCTATTTTTTTAATCAGTCTTTCATAAGAACATAAGAACATAAGAACAAAGGTAACTGCAGAAGGCCTATTGGCCCATACGAGGCAGCTCCTATTCTATAACCACCCAATCCCACTCATATACTTGTCCAACCCGTGCTTGAAACAATCGAGGGACCCCACCTCCACAATGTTACGCGGCAATTGGTTCCACAAATCAACAACCCTGTTACTGAACCAGTATTTACCCAAGTCTTTCCTAAATCTAAACTTATCCAATTTATATCCATTGTTTCGTGTTCTGTCCTGTGTTGATACTTTTAATACCCTATTAGTATCCCCCCGGTTATGTCCATTCATCCACTTGTAAACCTCTATCATGTCACCCCTAACTCTTCGCCTTTCCAGTGAATGCAACTTAAGCTTTGTTAATCTTTCTTCATATGAAAGATTTCTAATTTGGGGAATTAACTTAGTCATCCTACGCTGGACACGTTCAAGTGAATTTATATCCATTCTATAATATGGCGACCAAAACTGAACTGCATAATCTAAATGGGGCCTAACTAGAGCAAGATATAGCTTGAGAACCCCACCAGGTGTCTTGTTACTAACGCTGCGATTAATAAATCCAAGTGTCCGATTTGCCTTATTACGAACATTTATGCATTGATCCTTTTGTTTTAAATTCTTACTAATCATAACTCCCAGATCCCTTTCGCAATCCGACTTCGCAATCACAACACCATCTAGCTCGTATCTTGTAACTCTATCATCATTACCTAACCTCAGAACCTCACACCCATCAGCACCAAACTGCATCTGCCAATCCTCCGACCACCCCAAAACCCCATCCAGATCAACCCGAAGTGATAGCGAGTCCTCCTCCGAACCAACCCCCCCACCGATTTTCGTATCATCGGCAAACCTGCAAATGTTGCCACTCAAACCCGAATCCAAATCACCTACACATACTACAAACAACATGTGGCACTGTATCAAAAGCTTTGCTAAAGTCAAGGTATACAACATCGCAATCCTTACCACTATCAACTGCCTCAACAATGCTAGAATAAAAAGATAACAAATTTGTTAAACATGAACGGCCATTTATAAAACCATGTTGCGACTCAATTATTAATTTATGTTTTTCAAGATGAAGACGAATTTTATTTGCTATTATAGATTCGAGTAACTTTCCCACAATAGACGTTAGGCTAATTGGTCGATAGTTAGACGCAAGTGATCTATCTCCTTTCTTAAAAACTGGTATCACATTAGCAACTTTCCAAAACTCTGGCACTCTGCCTGACTCTATTGATTTATTAAATATGGTTGACAGTGGGTCACAAAGCTCCTCTTTGCATTCTTTAAGCACCCTAGCAAACACTTCATCCGGCCCTGGGGATTTGTTTGGTTTGAGTTTTACTATTTGTTTAAGAACATCCTCCCTGGTAACTGCTAAACTCGTCAACCTGTCCTCGTCCCCACCCACATAGACTTGTTCGGCTGAAGGCATATTGTTAAGTTCCTCTTTAGTAAATACAGATACAAAATATTTATTAAAAATACTACTCATCTCTTCATCACTATCTGTTATTTGACCTGTCTCAGTTTTTAATGGACCTATCCTTTCCCTAGTCTTAGTACGATATAACTGAAAAAACCCTTTAGGATTTGTCTTTGCTTGCCCTGCTATGCGAACTTCATAGTTTCTTTTTGCTTTCCTTATCTCTTTTTTAACATTTCTAACCAGTTGTACGAATTCCTGTTCTAAAGTGACCTCCCCATTTTTAATCCTTTTGTACCAAGCTCTCTTTTTACCTATAAGGTTCTTCAAATTCTTTGTTATCCACTTTGGGTCATTAGTATACGATCTATTCAATTTGTATGGTATACTACGTTCCTGTGCTTTGTTTAGAATATTCTTAAATAAGTTATATATTGAATCCACATCGAAATCCCCATTTAAGTCACCTATCGCTGGGTTCATGTCTCGCTCCAAGACCGGCCCACACCCCATACCCAAGCCTTTCCAATCAATTTGACCCAAAAAATTTCTTAGGCTATTAAAATCAGCTTTTCGAAAATCTGGCACTTTAACAGAATTTTCTCCTACTGGTCTATTCCATTCTATGCTAAATCTGATTTCTTTGTGATCACTGCTCCCTAGCTCACTCCCTATTTCGATGTCATTAATTTGCGTTTCCCTGTTAGTTAACACTAAATCTAAAATATTATTTTCCCGTGTTGGTTCCTTAATGTGTTGCGTAAGAAAGCAATCGTCAATTAATTCTAGAAAATCTTCTGCTTCACTATTCCCTGTTTTGTTCAACCAGTTTATTCCGCTAAAATTAAAGTCACCCATGACATAAATACTGTTAGATCTAGATGCTCTAGATATTTCATCCCATAGATGCTTTGCTTCCATTCTGTCTAAATTTGGTGGCCTATATATTACTCCTATTATAATATTATTAGCTTTTTCGTTTAATTCAATCCAAATAGTTTCTGTGTGTGGCTCTGTTTTGATTCCCTCTTTGAGACTACATTTCAAATTGTCCCTAACATATATGGCTACTCCACCTCCTCGTCTAATATATCTATCTGTGTGAAATAGTTTAAATCCATATATTTGATATTCAGCTAATAGTTCTCTATTTTCTACATTCAAAATGTAGAAAACATAGATGGTGTTGTGATTGCGAAGTCGGATAGCGAAAGGGATCTGGGAGTTATGATTAGTAAGAATTTAAAACAAAAGGATCAATGCATAAATGTTCGTAATAAGGCAAATCGGACACTTGGATTTATTAATCGCAGCGTTAGTAACAAGACACCTGGTGTGGTTCTCAAGCTATATCTTGCTCTAGTTAGGCCCCATTTAGATTATGCAGTTCAGTTTTGGTCGCCATATTATAGAATGGATATAAATTCACTTGAACGTGTCCAGCGTAGGATGACTAAGTTAATTCCCCAAATCAGAAATCTTTCATATGAAGAAAGATTAACAAAGCTTAAGTTGCATTCACTGGAAAGGCGAAGAGTTAGGGGTGACATGATAGAGGTTTACAAGTGGATGAATGGACATAACTGGGGGGATATTAATAGGGTATTAAAAGTATCAACACAGGACAGAACACGAAACAATGGATATAAATTGGATAAGTTTAGATTTAGGAAAGACTTGGGTAAATACTGGTTCAGTAACAGGGTTGTTGATTTGTGGAACCAATTGCCGCGTAACATTGTGGAGGTGGGGTCCCTCGATTGTTTCAAGCACGGGTTGGACAAGTATATGAGTGGGATTGGGTGGTTATAGAATAGGAGCTGCCTCGTATGGGCCAATAGGCCTTCTGCAGTTACCTTTGTTCTTATGTTCTTATGTTACTGAACCAGTATTTACCCAAGTCTTTCCTAAATCTAAACTTATCCAATTTATATCCATTGTTTCGTGTTCTGTCCTGTGTTGATACTTTTAATACCCTATTAATATCCCCCCGGTTATGTCCATTCATCCACTTGTAAACCTCTATCATGTCACCCCTAACTCTTCGCCTTTCCAGTGAATGCAACTTAAGCTTTGTTAATCTTTCTTCATATGAAAGATTTCTAATTTGGGGAACTAACTTAGTCATCCTACGCTGGACACGTTCAAGTGAATTTATATCCATTCTATAATATGGCGACCAAAACTGAACTGCATAATCTAAATGGGGCCTAACTAGAGCAAGATATAGCTTGAGAACCACACCAGGTGTCTTGTTACTAACGCTGCGATTAATAAATCCAAGTGTCCGATTTGCCTTATTACGAACATTTATGCATTGATCCTTTTGTTTTAAATTCTTACTAATCATAACTCCCAGATCCCTTTCGCAATCCGACTTCGCAATCACAACACCATCTAGCTCGTATCTTGTAACTCTATCATCATTACCTAACCTCAGAACTTTACATTTATCAGCATTAAACTGCATCTGCCAATCCTTTGACCATTTCAAAACCCTATCTAGATCAACTTGAAGTGATAGTGAGTCCTCCTCCGAATTAATTTCCCTACCGATTTTCGTATCATCGGCAAATTTGCAAATGTTGCTACTCAAACCTGAATCTAAATCATTTATATATATTATAAACAACAGAGGTCCCAGGACAGAGCCTTGAGGCACTCCACTTACAACATTTTCCCACTCTGACTTGATTCCATTTATACTAACTCTCTGTTTCCTTTGGTATAGCCATGCCCTAATCCAGCTTAATATAGCACCCCCAATACCATGAGACTCTATTTTTTTAATCAGTCTTTCATGTGGCACTGTATCAAAAGCTTTGCTAAAGTCAAGGTATACAACATCGCAATCCTTACCACTATCAACTGCCTCAACAATGCTAGAATAAAAAGATAACAAATTTGTTAAACATGAACGGCCATTTATAAAACCATGTTGCGACTCAATTATTAATTTATGTTTTTCAAGATGAAGACGAATTTTATTTGCTATTATAGATTCGAGTAACTTTCCCACAATAGACGTTAGGCTAATTGGTCGATAGTTAGACGCAAGTGATCTATCTCCTTTCTTAAAAACTGGTATCACATTAGCAACTTTCCAAAACTCTGGCACTCTGCCTGACTCTATTGATTTATTAAATATGGTTGACAGTGGGTCACAAAGCTCCTCTTTGCATTCTTTAAGCACCCTAGCAAACACTTCATCCGGCCCTGGGGATTTGTTTGGTTTGAGTTTTACTATTTGTTTAAGAACATCCTCCCTGGTAACTGCTAAACTCGTCAACCTGTCCTCGTCCCCACCCACATAGACTTGTTCGGCTGAAGGCATATTGTTAAGTTCCTCTTTAGTAAATACAGATACAAAATATTTATTAAAAATACTACTCATCTCTTCATCACTATCTGTTATTTGACCTGTCTCAGTTTTTAATGGACCTATCCTTTCCCTAGTCTTAGTACGATATAACTGAAAAAACCCTTTAGGATTTGTCTTTGCTTGCCCTGCTATGCGAACTTCATAGTTTCTTTTTGCTTTCCTTATCTCTTTTTTAACATTTCTAACCAGTTGTACGAATTCCTGTTCTAAAGTGACCTCCCCATTTTTAATCCTTTTGTACCAAGCTCTCTTTTTACCTATAAGGTTCTTCAAATTCTTTGTTATCCACTTTGGGTCATTAGTATACGATCTATTCAATTTGTATGGTATACTACGTTCCTGTGCTTTGTTTAGAATATTCTTAAATAAGTTATATATTGAATCCACATCGAAATCCCCATTTAAGTCACCTATCGCTGGGTTCATGTCTCGCTCCAAGACCGGCCCACACCCCATACCCAAGCCTTTCCAATCAATTTGACCCAAAAAATTTCTTAGGCTATTAAAATCAGCTTTTCGAAAATCTGGCACTTTAACAGAATTTTCTCCTACTGGTCTATTCCATTCTATGCTAAATCTGATTTCTTTGTGATCACTGCTCCCTAGCTCACTCCCTATTTCGATGTCATTAATTTGCGTTTCCCTGTTAGTTAACACTAAATCTAAAATATTATTTTCCCGTGTTGGTTCCTTAATGTGTTGCGTAAGAAAGCAATCGTCAATTAATTCTAGAAAATCTTCTGCTTCACTATTCCCTGTTTTGTTCAACCAGTTTATTCCGCTAAAATTAAAGTCACCCATGACATAAATACTGTTAGATCTAGATGCTCTAGATATTTCATCCCATAGATGCTTTGCTTCCATTCTGTCTAAATTTGGTGGCCTATATATTACTCCTATTATAATATTATTAGCTTTTTCGTTTAATTCAATCCAAATAGTTTCTGTGTGTGGCTCTGTTTTGATTCCCTCTTTGAGACTACATTTCAAATTGTCCCTAACATATATGGCTACTCCACCTCCTCGTCTAATATATCTATCTGTGTGAAATAGTTTAAATCCATATATTTGATATTCAGCTAATAGTTCTCTATTTTCTACATTCAAAATGTAGAAAACATAGATGGTGTTGTGATTGCGAAGTCGGATAGCGAAAGGGATCTGGGAGTTATGATTAGTAAGAATTTAAAACAAAAGGATCAATGCATAAATGTTCGTAATAAGGCAAATCGGACACTTGGATTTATTAATCGCAGCGTTAGTAACAAGACACCTGGTGTGGTTCTCAAGCTATATCTTGCTCTAGTTAGGCCCCATTTAGATTATGCAGTTCAGTTTTGGTCGCCATATTATAGAATGGATATAAATTCACTTGAACGTGTCCAGCGTAGGATGACTAAGTTAATTCCCCAAATCAGAAATCTTTCATATGAAGAAAGATTAACAAAGCTTAAGTTGCATTCACTGGAAAGGCGAAGAGTTAGGGGTGACATGATAGAGGTTTACAAGTGGATGAATGGACATAACTGGGGGGATATTAATAGGGTATTAAAAGTATCAACACAGGACAGAACACGAAACAATGGATATAAATTGGATAAGTTTAGATTTAGGAAAGACTTGGGTAAATACTGGTTCAGTAACAGGGTTGTTGATTTGTGGAACCAATTGCCGCGTAACATTGTGGAGGTGGGGTCCCTCGATTGTTTCAAGCACGGGTTGGACAAGTATATGAGTGGGATTGGGTGGTTATAGAATAGGAGCTGCCTCGTATGGGCCAATAGGCCTTCTGCAGTTACCTTTGTTCTTATGTTCTTATGTTACTGAACCAGTATTTACCCAAGTCTTTCCTAAATCTAAACTTATCCAATTTATATCCATTGTTTCGTGTTCTGTCCTGTGTTGATACTTTTAATACCCTATTAATATCCCCCCGGTTATGTCCATTCATCCACTTGTAAACCTCTATCATGTCACCCCTAACTCTTCGCCTTTCCAGTGAATGCAACTTAAGCTTTGTTAATCTTTCTTCATATGAAAGATTTCTAATTTGGGGAACTAACTTAGTCATCCTACGCTGGACACGTTCAAGTGAATTTATATCCATTCTATAATATGGCGACCAAAACTGAACTGCATAATCTAAATGGGGCCTAACTAGAGCAAGATATAGCTTGAGAACCACACCAGGTGTCTTGTTACTAACGCTGCGATTAATAAATCCAAGTGTCCGATTTGCCTTATTACGAACATTTATGCATTGATCCTTTTGTTTTAAATTCTTACTAATCATAACTCCCAGATCCCTTTCGCAATCCGACTTCGCAATCACAACACCATCTAGCTCGTATCTTGTAACTCTATCATCATTACCTAACCTCAGAACTTTACATTTATCAGCATTAAACTGCATCTGCCAATCCTTTGACCATTTCAAAACCCTATCTAGATCAACTTGAAGTGATAGTGAGTCCTCCTCCGAATTAATTTCCCTACCGATTTTCGTATCATCGGCAAATTTGCAAATGTTGCTACTCAAACCTGAATCTAAATCATTTATATATATTATAAACAACAGAGGTCCCAGGACAGAGCCTTGAGGCACTCCACTTACAACATTTTCCCACTCTGACTTGATTCCATTTATACTAACTCTCTGTTTCCTTTGGTATAGCCATGCCCTAATCCAGCTTAATATAGCACCCCCAATACCATGAGACTCTATTTTTTTAATCAGTCTTTCATGTGGCACTGTATCAAAAGCTTTGCTAAAGTCAAGGTATACAACATCGCAATCCTTACCACTATCAACTGCCTCAACAATGCTAGAATAAAAAGATAACAAATTTGTTAAACATGAACGGCCATTTATAAAACCATGTTGCGACTCAATTATTAATTTATGTTTTTCAAGATGAAGACGAATTTTATTTGCTATTATAGATTCGAGTAACTTTCCCACAATAGACGTTAGGCTAATTGGTCGATAGTTAGACGCAAGTGATCTATCTCCTTTCTTAAAAACTGGTATCACATTAGCAACTTTCCAAAACTCTGGCACTCTGCCTGACTCTATTGATTTATTAAATATGGTTGACAGTGGGTCACAAAGCTCCTCTTTGCATTCTTTAAGCACCCTAGCAAACACTTCATCCGGCCCTGGGGATTTGTTTGGTTTGAGTTTTACTATTTGTTTAAGAACATCCTCCCTGGTAACTGCTAAACTCGTCAACCTGTCCTCGTCCCCACCCACATAGACTTGTTCGGCTGAAGGCATATTGTTAAGTTCCTCTTTAGTAAATACAGATACAAAATATTTATTAAAAATACTACTCATCTCTTCATCACTATCTGTTATTTGACCTGTCTCAGTTTTTAATGGACCTATCCTTTCCCTAGTCTTAGTACGATATAACTGAAAAAACCCTTTAGGATTTGTCTTTGCTTGCCCTGCTATGCGAACTTCATAGTTTCTTTTTGCTTTCCTTATCTCTTTTTTAACATTTCTAACCAGTTGTACGAATTCCTGTTCTAAAGTGACCTCCCCATTTTTAATCCTTTTGTACCAAGCTCTCTTTTTACCTATAAGGTTCTTCAAATTCTTTGTTATCCACTTTGGGTCATTAGTATACGATCTATTCAATTTGTATGGTATACTACGTTCCTGTGCTTTGTTTAGAATATTCTTAAATAAGTTATATATTGAATCCACATCGAAATCCCCATTTAAGTCACCTATCGCTGGGTTCATGTCTCGCTCCAAGACCGGCCCACACCCCATACCCAAGCCTTTCCAATCAATTTGACCCAAAAAATTTCTTAGGCTATTAAAATCAGCTTTTCGAAAATCTGGCACTTTAACAGAATTTTCTCCTACTGGTCTATTCCATTCTATGCTAAATCTGATTTCTTTGTGATCACTGCTCCCTAGCTCACTCCCTATTTCGATGTCATTAATTTGCGTTTCCCTGTTAGTTAACACTAAATCTAAAATATTATTTTCCCGTGTTGGTTCCTTAATGTGTTGCGTAAGAAAGCAATCGTCAATTAATTCTAGAAAATCTTCTGCTTCACTATTCCCTGTTTTGTTCAACCAGTTTATTCCGCTAAAATTAAAGTCACCCATGACATAAATACTGTTAGATCTAGATGCTCTAGATATTTCATCCCATAGATGCTTTGCTTCCATTCTGTCTAAATTTGGTGGCCTATATATTACTCCTATTATAATATTATTAGCTTTTTCGTTTAATTCAATCCAAATAGTTTCTGTGTGTGGCTCTGTTTTGATTCCCTCTTTGAGACTACATTTCAAATTGTCCCTAACATATATGGCTACTCCACCTCCTCGTCTAATATATCTATCTGTGTGAAATAGTTTAAATCCATATATTTGATATTCAGCTAATAGTTCTCTATTTTCTACATTCATCCACGTTTCGGTAAGTGCAATAATATCTATTTTTTCTGTGCAGACAAGAGCATTTAATTCGTTAATTTTATTTCTTAGACTTCTACTGTTAGTGTAATATACCCTAAGTGAATTGTTATTTTGCGGACCTTCTCTTTCCCTGATCGTTTTGCCAATTCCTTTCTCCCACAAACACATACTTTTATTACCTCCTTCCTCCAAATCAATTCCCATACCTCTATCTACTAACAGTTTAAACCCAAACAAACACCTCTAACCACTTCTTCTAGCGAGTTCGCAACAGCAACAACCCCAGCTCTCGATAGATGCACCCCATCACGAGCATACATTTCATTTCTTCCATAGAAGTGTTCCCAGTTGTCTATGAAAGATATTGCATTTGATTTGCAATATCTTTCCAGCCGGCAATTGACACCAAGTGCCCTCGATATCCATTCATTTCCCACTCCCTTTCTTGGAAGAATGCCACATATGATCGGGATTCCTCCCTTGCTCCTGACTAACTCTATGGCTGTTTTATACCTCTGAATCAGTTCCTCACTCCTGACTCGACCAACATCATTTCCTCCCACGCTAATGCAAATAATGGGATTGTTCCCATTACCAGCCATAATATCATTCATGTTGTTTATAATATCACCAATGCCAGCTCCGGGATAGCAAACCCTTAACCTGTTCCCCCTATCTCTAGCACAAAACGTTCTATCCAAATACCTTATCTGGGAATCTCCCACAACTAATGTTTGCTTAGGTACTTCCTTTACTTTCTGAGGGGCCTGCGCTTCCTTTCTCTTCGTTGCTTTCCCTTTTGCGCGATCCACAGTCTCTCCACAGCACTCGTCCTCCAAAACGTCAAATGAATTTGAAGTTGCTATGGCGTTTGAAGGCGGCTTTATCAAAGTCTTCTTAAGGCCCCTGTCTTTCGCAACTCTCCAAGACGAGGTCCCTTTACTGCTGGTCTCCTCCTTCGTTACTTCTCGTTGTTTTTTAAGCTGACGCACCTCCTCCCGCAGAGAGTCCAACTCTGTCCTCAGGGCTGAGGACAGAGCCTCAGTATAAACTGGGTATAAACTGTCACGTTATGTCCAGACCGAGTGAGATGGCCCAGAAAGTGGAGTTGGAGATCCTGTTGGACGACATATTCGACCTCCAGACACAAAAGAAGGTCACCACCAAAGATACCTTACAAGCAGAACTTATTGCGGAAGGAGGAAAGATTCGAGGCAATTACAGAAGCACCATACTGTCCCCCGAGCTCAAAGCGGCAGCTAAGAGCCTTCGTGAGAACAAGGAGATAGTCGTCAGGAGAGGTGACAAGTAGTCAATATACGTTATTCTTAAAAAAGACGAATATCTGGCGAAAATGAACCTCATACTCTCTGACCAAACTAAATTCCAAAGGGTATCGAAGGACACTACAGCCGAATTGAAAGCAAAGGTTAACCAGATTGATCGAAACTGTGAACGCCAAGAAATCCGAACTCCACCTGCCAAAGATTACTGGGGAATACAAACCTGGGTATGCGTATGGAAATGTCAAGACATACAAGCCTGGAAACCCACTTCGGCCAATCATCAGCCAGATACCCACACCCACGTACAGACTGGTAAAGCGACTCAACGGCTTGCTGACCCCTTATGTCCCTTGCTCCTTCAGCCTGAAGTCTCCAAAGGAATTTGTTGATTTACTGCGGGGAACACAGGCCGCAGGGATAAGGGCCTCGTTGGACGTAGAATCACTGTTTACCAACGTACCTGTTGATGAAACGATCGGGATGATAGCGGACAGAGTGTATCGTGATCCGGCCTGTACTCCTCTTGACATACCAGAAAACATTCTAAGGAAACTACTCCAAATTTGTACTAAAGAGGCACCCTTCTTGAGCCCGGATGAGCACATGTATAAGCAAGTAGATGGGGTCGCCATGGGTTCTCCCCTAGGTGTCCTGTTTGCGAACTTCTACATGGGTACCATCAAACAGAAGGTCTTAGTCGACATGAACTTGAAACTGGCCATATACTGCAGGTATGTTGACGACATTTTCACACAGGTACCTGATGTTAGACATCTGCAGGAGCTGAAGGAGGCATTTGAGCAGAATTCTGTGTTGCGTTTCACTTACGAGATGGAGAAGGATGGGAAGCTGCCCTTTCTAGATGTAACAGTCATGGAAAGAGCGGAGGTTTCCACACTGCAGTCTACACTAAGGAAACAAACATAGAAATGTGCCTCAATACCAACAGTGACTGCCCAGACAGGTACAAGAGGAGTGTCGTTAAAGCTTATGTCGACCGTGCTCTCAGCCACAGCTCAGGATGGAAGCAAGTCGATGAAGAACTCTGTAGGGTAAGGCAGGTCCTAGTCAACAACGGCTTCTTCAATGGTTTCGTTGAAGACATCATAAGAAGGAAGGTGAAACGCCATGCAACCTCTGAAGAGTCAACTAACACAACACCTATACCCCCTATTAGACTATTTTACAGGAACTTCTTTTCCACAGCTCATAAAATGGAGGAAAGGGTCCTGAAAGATATTGTTGATAGGAACGTTATCCCTACAGACAAAAATCAGAAGATACAATTGACGATTTACTATAAAAAAAAACGGCCAGCCTACTCATGAGAAACTCTCCAGACACAAAGCAGAACGCTTTAAAAGAGACCAACGATTTCCTATTAGTATTAGATGGTCCTGAGACCCGCATGCTTCCAATACCCAGCCTCACTCATGAGATATTTTAGGCATAGTTGCTTCTTCAATGCCTTCAACATGCTGGTATACCAGAGTGTACATTAGTGTATATACTGTGAGTACACATATTGAGATCGCGGGGGCTTTCTAATGAAGACCTTGTTCATGAAGAACTCTCCCGACACCAAACGAAACGCCTGGAAAATATACGATCTCAGTATATAGCCAAGGCAACTTCATATCTTTCAAAGCGGCAGAAAATGCACAAACAAAAAGGTCTCCCATTATGTAACACATGGTGTCATCGCACACCCAGATCATCGCAAGTTATATCTTGATAAACAACACTCAAATATCCGACAGATACAACAGCAGCAGATCATACACGGCCAACAGCCACCTAACTCTGGCATCCTCCACACCAAGACGAAATATCTATATATCTATATCTCATTGAATATGACAGCATATTCCGTATTTACTAATTTCTGATTTAGGGCTTCTATCCCTCTTACTAATGCTCTTGCATCAGGGTTCAGCTGGAAGAGGAGTTCACTAAAAATTATGTTGTTTTTAAGCGAAGAAAACAATTGAATAACTGAAGAATTTACATATGAAAACAGTGAAAATAACAGTCTGCCATTCTTGGATGTACTAATAACAAAAACAGGAACCTCTTTAAGCACCAACGTATATACTAAGCCTACCAACATAGGATTATGCCTGAACGGTAAAAGTGAGTGCCCCCAAAGATACAAAGCCAGTGTTCTTAATGCTTATATTCGTCGAGCGCTTACCCACTGCTCTGAATGGAGCAACGTGAATAGAGAGTTTGAAAGAATAACACAGGTATTGGTGAACAACGGATATAGCAACACGGAAATAAACGCTGCTATAAGAAGACACCTGGACCGATGGTATAATCCTGAACGTAGAACAGAAACCACAATACCTCCAATAAAATTATATTACAACTCAACCATGCACAGTAAACATAAAAAATTGGAAATAATATTAGAAGAGATAATCCGTAAAGGAGTAAAAGCAATACTCCTAACCAAAACATAGACATGATCGTATTCTACAAAACCAAGAAGACTTCCGAACTCCTTATCAAAAACAGCCATTAGCCGACGGAGAACCCTCTACAGCAGTCAAGCGTTGTATACATGTACACTTGCCCCCACGAAGGATGTAACCTTCAATCTAAGTACATAGGTATGACGTCGACCAAACTGACGAGGCGTTTGACCTGTCATCTTCAATCCGGTGCCTCCAGGAATTACATGACACAAGCCCATGACATCACCCTAACAAGAGAAATGTTGAACAAAAATACCTGTATAATAGACAAAACCCAAGATGTAAAAAGATTACAAATTCTTGAAGCAATTCACATAAGAATAGAACAACCTACCTTGAACACCCAAACAACGGAACTATTTACTCTACTCACCATGAGAGTAAGGACAAGACCGGAACATAACGATGCCAACACAAAAGACATTGCTCAACATAACAGGTCTATTACACCTGAGTAATCTTTGAATGTGCTTCGTTCCCCATTTATCTCCTGTTTATCCCCAGTGTATCCCCTTGCCTTTTTCTTTATTGTACTTGTTTTATCACCTGACCCCTTACTGGTATAAATTAACGAGTTCTGTAATTTATTTTCCTTTGAGAATGAACCATGGCGGTTCGAAACGTTGTGCGATTTTATAATTAGTGTAATATATTCTTCAGTTATTAAATTCTTTTCTTCACCTAAAAAACATGACTTTTGGTGAACTCCTCTTCCAGCTGAACCTGATGCAAGAGCATTAGTAAGAGGGATAGAAGCCCTAAATCAGAAAATAGTAAATACGGAATATGCTGTCATATTCAATAAGACACGCATAAAAGAAAATCTGCTGCCAGTGTACACCAATATCTATATCTATATACATACATACAAACTGATACATAAGAAAATAATAACGACTATTTTGAAAACACAAAGAATCGTTGACTGTATATTTCGGTCCCAAACCGGGGACCCTCTTCAGCAGTGAGCGAGAATGATTGATGGTTGAGATTAAGCAACCCAAGAGGTGGCATGGGCATGAATAGCCCGGGAAGCGAGAATGACCACTGTACCTGCTGTTATGACATCAAGACAGGCGTCCTGGGAAGAGGTGTAAGAATTAGGCAATAACCTCCTACTCGCTCACCAAATCTGATAACTACTGCCCTGAGAAGAGATTACCATATTTTGGTGAGAGAACTTGCACATTTCTCTCCCGTCCGGGACTCGAAACGGGAATTCTGGACTATGAATCGAGAACGAACCCCACTGTACTACTAGGACATTACCACCAAACATGATGCCAGACGTCCATTAGAAGAATTTAACTTTTAGGAACTTGAACAAAGGGGCTTTCCGGGTGACACTTACAGCGAAATCGAGACAATTCAATTTCCATCCCCAGCAAACCCTTACTAGAAAAAATGGAAGGAGAAACTTGAAAAGATGCGAAGATGTGCAGCAAGACTCGTTCCGAAGCTGAAAGGATTGTGCTATGAGGAAAGGCTTAGAGAACTGGACCTTACCTTACTGGATGATAGAGACAGGGGGCATAACAATGCGTAAGATTATAAGAGAAAATGACAAGGTAGAGAAAGTAATATTGTTCATAGGTAGGCACAGCAGAACGAGGGTGACAGATGTAATTTAGAGACGCAGATGAGTCACAGATGTCAGAAAAAAAACATTTTAAGCGTTCGAGTGTCATTAGACAAAACTGTTTAAACTTCTAAGTTGTTGACGATAATTCGATTTAAAATTTTAAATGAAAATATAATAAAGCGTGAGAAATGATTATCAATCTTAGAACGTTCGGAGGCTGGGCCAGGAGCCTAGCTCGACCCTGTAAGCACATCATGGCAAGTACATCTTGGTGAACACATAGAGGACTGACCTGCCGTGGAGGCCGCAGTAGACGCCGCTGGAGAGGCAGTCTGCGGCAGGACACCCGGGGTAACTGCCCTGGCCGAGGACGCCGCCGCCCAGGTCCACCAGCTGCTGGAACAACACAAGAATTCGATTGACAGATCATTGGAAGAACTTGCATGACTGTTTCCCAGCTATGAGTAGTTTTGTACTCAATTATGTCTTCTAAACTTTGGTTGTATACAACTTTTCATCAATTACACCCAACAACAGGAGCGTGTTTTAAGAAAAACCTGAGGCTGAAAAACAACTCGTGTTTTAAGAAAAACACGAGTTGTGTGTCTATGGCTTAGCACTACAACAGCTCATGCAGTTCATGCACGCAAGCTGAGTTATCATTGTGTGTGTGTGTGTGAGTGTTTGTCCATCCAACACCCGTAAGTCTGCCAAGATTTAGATCGGACGACACTAATGGCCGCTCTAAGACAGGAAGTTTGCTCACGCGAGCAATGGGTTTGGCGCATAAATTTAGTAAGTAAACTCATGCGTCGCTTTTACAACGGGAAATATATCGCTGGCAAACATCCAGGTTGTTCATAGCGTTGTTCCTGGCTCTTAGATACAAATGTTCCAAAAATATTTCGGTATATATATTCTTATTTCTTGAAATTATGTAACGTTAATTGTTGTACACTGCACGACGCTGCCGACAGCGATGAAGAAGCAGGAAGATCAGAGTAAACTCTATATTGAACTCATTTATCTTTGAAGCATTTTATCAGATTTAACATACTCAGAGATTGCTTCTTCTTTAGGGCGAAGAATGTGGGATATTAATTAATCATATCAGAATCATAATGAATCATAATTAGCAATCATATTGAAGTTTCTCCTGAGTATACTTACTCATATACAATGTCACATACACAGGTGGAAACTTAGTACTCAAATTACTCAGACATTAGAAATATTTTTTTCAGTATCAAGGGTAATTAACAAGGAGGAGGCAGAATCCATTCACACTTTCAAATGTAGATATGATAAGAACCCAAAAGTCTCAGGAACGTGTACATCAGTTGACTGAGAGCTGACAGGCGGAACAAAAAGAACCGAAACTCAAGCGTGGTATTGTACTCTCCTAGTTGTACTTGCCCCTCGCAAGTACAACTAGGAGAGTACAATACCACATGGTGTACATGACAGCAGTGGTGATCCTGGTGCTGCGGCTTCTGCTTGTGACAAGGGTGCTGTGCCATGTTTGTGCACCAGATATTCATTGACATTTTTTGCAGTTATTCTCCGTCTGTCCAGGTGAGTGACCAGGGTAAGGATTCATTAGGCGTCCACTGACAAAACTTCTACCTCTTTCTTCAATCATCGAGGCTTAGTTTACATTTAATATTTTTGTTTCAAACTTCGTGAAGTGTTTAATCCATGTAAATAAAGGCGACATGATTGTTAAAAAATGTACAGGTTTCTTAATTGGATGAATAAATGTTATATGAACTCTGGCACTGTTCATCACCTTGATCCGTTTTGTTGAGGTCGCTGTTGTTGATTTATTTTACTCGCTCAATTCTCCTTTATCAATAATGTTATGTGTTTAAGATTAAGAAAAGAATCTGGGATCTGTCAGTACCCATCTGCAAAGAACTAAAAGCTACAAATCCTAAATATACGGCAAAATAATCTTGTCTCTATGCCTCGTTAATTTAATAATAGCTATTAAAGACAATGTGATCAAGGTAGCTCTTGTTGCAGCCCGTCCTCATCAATAAGCCAAATGCTTGCTAATTCTGCTGCGTAGCCCATTGTTTATGAATGAAAACTGTTTACACACGACTCACTGATGGCCTTCCAACATTCCTCGAGCAGCGCTTCGCTGACGACCTCTGTTCGAATCGCAACTACTGAAATGCTTCACTCACGTTCTTCTTGCACAAATAATCGCCAACAGAACCGAAACACGTAACTTAACCTATCGTACATCAATCTATACATAACACTTTAATATGATAATATAATTTTATTTACATGTAAACTTATTTGTAATAAATAATTAGTTTAATTTATTGAATACGTCTTGTGGGACGGACTCCCCTTTAACGAGCCTGGCCCGAGGACAGAGTGACAATTACAAAAATATGCCAACAAAACACCAAACCAGACCTAACATATGCCTAAATATGTACAATATACAAATTTTTAATATTTTATATATGAGAAAAATACTTTTTTGAATGAACAGTATTACACCAAATGATTACATCTTTGGAGTTGACCTCAGAGCATTGCCTGAAGGCGAATTGCAGGTAGTGTGGCTTTATATTGAGAAATATACAAGAGTTGTTACATTCTTGTACAGCCACTAGTACGCGTAACGTTTCGGGCAGGTCCCTGGAATATGACCCTCACGAAGAATTTTTTTTACAACCAAGTACCCATTTTACTGTTGAGTAAACAGAAGCTACAGTTAAGAATTTGCGCCCAGTAAATCCTCCCTGGCCAAGATACGATCCCATGACCCCATTTTATATTTAAATAGGGAGATTGAAGAAATCGAGCGGAAATTGAAACACTCATATGAAACTGAAGAAAGGCAGTTAGAACAGAAAGCAATTCAGGAAATAAAGAAAAATCCAAAATATTTCTTCTCATATGCGAAATCAAAAGCAAAAACCACTGCCAGTATTGGACCTATTCGTACAAGTGAAGGTTCATACGCGGAGGATGACAAAGAAATTAGTGAAATCCTAAAAAAGCAGTATGAGGACATGTTTAGCACTCCAATAAACAACGTGAAGGTGGAAGATCCAGACAATTTCTTTATGTGGGATATTCAAACCCCTGTAAATATAACTGATATAAACACGAGCACACTAAATTTTGAAAAAGAAATTGAAAACATGCCCATGCACTCGGCCCCAGGTCCAGACTCATGGAATTCAATATTTATAATGAAATGCAAAGTGCCGGTAGCACAGGCACTCAGTATAGTGTGGAGGAAGAGCTTGGACACGGGGGAGATACCAGATGCACTTAAAGTAGCAGACATAGCCCCTCTACACAAGGGAGGGAGCAAAGCATTGGCAAAGAATTATAGACCAGTTGCACTAACATCGCACATCATAAAAGTATTTGAGAGAGTGATTAGGAGTCAGGTCACCAATTTCATGGAGACCAATGACCTTCACAACCCAGGCCAACATGGATTTCGAGCGGGAAGATCGTGCCTCTCACAGCTACTTGAGCACTACGACAAAGTCACTGAGGCATTAGAAGAGAAACAGAATGCTGATGTGATATACACGGACTTCGCAAAGGCTTTCGATAAATGTGACCATGGCGTGATAGCACACAAAATGAAGTCAATGGGAATAACCGGTAAAGTAGGACGCTGGATACTCAGTTTTCTGTCAAACAAGACTCAGCGAGTAACTGTCAACCATATAAAATCTAGTCCAAGTGCAGTGAAAAGCTCTGTACCTCAGGGTACAGTCCTTGCACCGCTGCTTTTCCTTATTCTCATATCAGATATAGACAAAAATACAAGTCACAGCTTCGTATCATCCTTTGCAGATGACACAAAAATCAGTATGAAAATTACCTCGGCTGAGGACATTGAAAAACTTCAAGCTGATATTAATAAAGTTTTCGACTGGGCATCAGAAAATAACATGATGTTTAACAGTGATAAACTCCAGGTACTCAGGTACGGTACAAATGAGGACCTTAAACATAATAGAGTACAAAACACAATCAAATGTACCCATAGTAGGAAAACAGCATGTAAAGGATTTGGGAATAATGATGTCTGACGACCTAACGTTTAAGGAGCATAACCAAGCAAATATTGCGACAGCCAGAAAAATGATAGGATGGATTACGAGAACTTTCAAATCCAGGGATCCCATCACAATGGTTGTACTCTTCAAGTCACTTGTGTTGTCCCGTCTTGAGTACTGCTCAGTACTCACTTCCCCCTTCAGAGCAGGAGAGATTGCTGAAATAGAGGGAATACAGAGAACATATACGGCACGCATAGACGCAATAAAGCACCTAAATTATTGGGATCGTCTCAAAGCCCTCCAAATGTACTCACTAGAAAGAAGACGAGAGAGATATCAAATAATATACACCTGGAAGATACTGGAGGGCCAAGTACCAAATCTACACAGTAAAATAACAACGTACTGGAGTGAACGACATGGAAGAAAATGTAGAATAGAACCAGTGAAGAGCAGAGTTGTCATAGGCACAATCAGAGAACACTGTATAAACATCAGAGGTCCGCGGTTGTTCAACGTCCTCCCAGCAAGCATAAGAAATATTGCCGGAACAACCGTTGACATTTTCAAGAGGAAACTAGATTTATTCCTCCAAGGAGTGCCGGACCAACCGGGCTGTGGTGGGTATGTGGGCCTGCGGGCCGCTCCAAGCAACAGCCTGATAGACCAAACTCTCACAAGTCGAGCCTGGCCTCGGCCGGGCTTGGGGAGTAGAAGAACTCTCAGAACCCCATCAACCAGGTATCAACCAGGTATGACAAAGTGCTCGTGGAACGCCAGGCGAGCATCCTACCACTACACCACGGAGACTGGTGTATATAGACCAGAATAGACTATAAACAAACAGACTATAAACGTGTGTAACGAGGACCACAAGTGCTCAACGTGGGAGTCACTTTCTTCATAGACCCTATCTTCCGCCCTCACACAGCAAGTCGCAGTATGATGGCCTTTAAATCCGCACTTAAAGCAGGTTTAGTGCTATCCAAGCTTACAGTAAACTATAGGGCATAGCCCATGACTGAGAGAAGACGGAACATTTGTTGACAACTGTGCATGCTCAGTGCGATATTCATTGAAGTGACCCTTCGCTGGGCAGGACGTAAACTTTCTCACGCGCTCACTAGTCACTGTACCATACTGTGGCAGTAATAACAATCACTGTCATTAATTTTAAGCAGTGCATCACGCACTAATACGAACGAGTACACATTGATCATGTCCGATATCCATCCGTCATCCTTTCCATTAGGCGTGGAAAACACCTGATCCTCGAGCTAGTCCATAAGCACTCGGAAGGCATCGTCCACATTAAATCTGACCACCACCCGGCCAATTTAACTGCAAATTCCCTGTAGATCATCCTGACTGAGGCAAAGCACATTAACGCGGTGCTCAACAGCATAGTGCACAAGACATGAAAATTTTCGAGCCAGCAGACGACGAACGTTGTAACGGAGTCATTTAATCATTGGAAGCTATTCCAGTGATTATGCGCCTGCCATACACCGGGACATAACAGAGACGAGGAGCCAAGTGCGGTCTCGCCAATCAACCACTGACAAGGACCGCCCTCCCTCGACAACGCGCCACGGCCAACTCTTTTCAAACACCACCTCATAGTACTACCGAGTTGTCTAAAAACAAAAAAAAACAAAAATATTCAACACGACCTAAACACCTAATCTACGCCTAAATATGCACAATATGCTAATATTCGATATTTTATTTGCGAAAAGTTACTATTTTGAATGAAAAGTTTGTTAATATTGATGAATGCGTGTTTGTGGTTGACAGCCGGATGGACGACCATTGCCTGAAGACGGGATGCTGGTATATTGATTTTATGTAGATTATAAACATGTGTGTTTATAGTCTTGCATTACAAGGAAGTCTAGGGAAGGATATAATCTCACCGTCTTCCTGTCTTATTTCATTATAAAATGTATAAAGGTTCTACTTGTGAGTTGTCGTGTACTCCAGCTTCACACGAGTGATGAGATGACCACTACAACGACCAACATGGCCAGATCATCTCAGTGATGAGGATGGTGCTAGGGCGGAATCATGCTACAAGTGATTTAATGAATACATTGTGAAGCACAAGACACACATAACATTCCATTACCCTGAAGAAATATTGACAATATAATTGAGGAGACCCGCATAAATTTTCATAGATAACACCAAGGCCGGTCAGGTCGATAAAAAATCTGAGAAATATCGATATTCCTGGGGAAACTATTTTTGTCTCAGTAACCTGTAAGCTTTCATAGACTCTTGGCATATAGCCAGGCAACAACCTTACTATAAACTTACTTATATTACAGCCTCTACGTAATAGCTCTACAGTGTCTAAGATGTGGATAACTAACACTGACTAACTTTTTGAACAAACATTTTGCAGAATTGTCAGCAGCTGCTATTCGTGCAATCAACCCCCGGAGTTGATTGCACGGACGGCAATGTTTTGTTTGTGTTCGTCAGCCGTATACGAAGTGGGTCTGAGAATACTGGAAAGCAGCAGCAAGTCAGATACTTATATCTGACTTCTTCAGTGTCTTTATTACCTTCTGACAAGCATTTACCAAATTTCCTTGAATGCCATTGTGAAGCTGTAATTAGTCTCATCATCCCTGCTCGTGAATGTCCATATTAACACCGCCTGTCTGTCTGCTGAGGCAAATCTGATGTTTCAAGTTGTAAGATAAGGATTTCAAGCTGTTCCAATGCTGCATTGATGCATACGAACAAAACGGAGAAATACACAGAATTTTAATCTTGCTGTCAAAATTGATACTTAGCAAAACCCAAATTGTAGTACATTTAGTTCCTCACTTTTATGTCCTCGTCTCAACCTAACCAAACCTCATTTCATGTTAAAGGTGCTAGCGTTGTGTATCTTGGTCAGATCTTATTAACCTCCTACAGACGACACATTTTCTATAACGTCTATATTTAATTTTCAATATCTCAACACGTTTACTAATTTATACTAACAAAATGTCTTAAGTGGGAAGTTTAGTTCGAAACCAATCAACTAACAACTCTGCATTGCATTACAGAGTTAATAAAAATATTTATTTGTCAACAGATTTTCTGCCAATTTGTGTTCAAGTGAGCTCGTCCTCACCTGGCCGTTGAGTCTGAGGTTCCTGATGCATCCTCGAAGGTGAGGTGGGCGGATGGGTGGAGGGTTTCCATTGGCGGTGTGGGTGGGGAGTGGCTGAGCCAGCCCGCCCAACTGCAGTGGCCCGCCGGTATTGAAGGCGTGGGCGACTCCTGGCAGTTTAGCGGTACCCCTGCAGGCGCGGGCGTCAGGCTGGGTGTGTGGGGCGGAATGGTTGTGGGCGGGACTAGTGGGCGGTGTTGGCGGCTCGTCCAGGCCGCCGCCCGTGCACAAGTCCACAATCATCTCCACTAACTGGGGAGGCAGAGGGGCATAGTCACACTCACAGGTAGAGAGCGAGATGAGCTAATAATGGCGCAAGGAAGAGGAGCCGCTGTTGGAGGCAGGAATGGGAAGGAGCTACTGCGGGAGGTAGAAGAGAAAGGAGGCACTGAGGAGGAAATTGAAAGAGCCACTTTAGAGGGTGAGGCATCCTGTAGGAGATGGACGAGCCACTGCTGAAAGCAGGAAAGGTAAAACACCGCAGGGAAAAAAATGAAGGAGCCATTGGGAAAAAATAGACAAGGGATGGATCCACTCGGGAAGCAGGAAAAGCAAGAAATCACTGAGGAAGGAAGCCAGATAAAAGTCATTACTATTAGCATTTAGGTCCATCAACAAACACTGAACAATCAATCAGCCACTGCCTGTAAGTGAAGGACATTGTAGTTAGCTGCACCTGACACTATGACACATCCGGTTAGAGCAGGCAGTCCTTCCTCCCTCACCTGCAAAGATAAATATATTTCTACAGTAATATTCTCTGTGCTGTTTATCGTGATTATAAACTACTCGAGTATGAGAGGGTGCAGACGATGTTCTGATGCCTCGCAAGCTTTTACCTCAGTTATGATAGTGTCAGTTTGCAATGTACCTGTTCATTATTATGAATCTTCCTATTGAATTAATGGAGTGACGTTGCAGTATGGATTTCCTCACCTCCACTCTCCATATGAGGTCGATCCTGTGCCAGGTGTTGTCTGCCAGGGAGTAGGAGGCGTTGAGGTCGAGGGTGACAGGGCCGTCCCCCAGGTCCAGCAGGAGAGACGGACGGCCCTGACGCAGCTCCAACAGCAACAGGTCCCTTGCGGGGCTCTCCTCGGTCCCTGGGGTTGGTGCCCCCTGGTCCGGTCCTGAATACAGCAGCGTGGCCGCCATGGATCTGGTCAGCACCTCCAGACTCATGTGGACTTCGGCACAGGGTGGGATGGGCGGCACCCACGCCCACCCGCCCACAGAGATGTCACGGGTTCCTCCTCCTTCGTCTTGCTCTCCCCCGCCCCCCTCGAAGTGCCTGACGATGACCTTACAACGGGAGCCCCAGGTTCCGTGTGGACAAATACACCTGTGAGAAACAGTACTCAGGGTTACACTGAAAATCAAACATCGACAAAACATGTTCGTTCATACAAAGTTCAGGCGTGACTTGAATTTTTCTGACCAAGTAATTTTCACAAAGTGCTAAGAAAATATTTCTATATTGAACTAAGTATTTATATATAGTAATAAGTATAACTTATGAAGCACTAAGCAATAAATATATTGCACAAACTACTATCAATATTTTTAATGGTAAACTCTTTCATGCACTGCAGAACGCAAACTGTTGACCGGTGGCTCTATTATCAACAGTTTACAACCATCGCTGTGGCTCTAGTAATTTTATAAATAATATTGAATCTTAGACAAAGTGTAGAAATAAGCTGGAATAAATAAAAAATAAAATTTGTAGATTCTTGGGAGAGTAAGGAAACAGATCGCCCAACACTGCGACAAATATGTCCTTGTTATGAGCTGTTAATACCATGTTTACATTTTTTTATTAATAATAAAACATTACAAACCAGAGAAAAAGTAAGCAAATCGTTAAACACACATTAACATTAACATGGAAACAATAATACATGTAACAACAATACATAAGATACCAAAACAGGAAAATCCACAAAAATACACAGTAAGCGTATACAGAAAACACACAAACCCACCACTATAGGAGAGAAACTTGACAGAAACCCAATACAGGAAACCCATCACACACAAAAAGTTACACAAGAACACACACAGGGTAGCCGCCTACAACGGCAACACATACCGGAAGGCCCTGAAACACCATGGGATACATCACAGGTCACAGAACATAGAAAATAAGGACATTACAGCATAATGTATCAAATGGAAACATACAAAATATACATATAATATGACATATAATACATATAATATAACACTATCACCCAACCAACGGGGCCAATCCCACACAGGCAGAAGAAAAAACACACACATCAACACGCACAGGGACCCGATCCCCCAACAACCTGAGGAGGAGCCCACAACATCACATAAGAATCAGCCCAGGCCAAACATAATGCAGCCAAAAGCACGGCTGCAACAGAAACACACACCCAAGCAAAATCGACAAAACACACCAACAAAAGACAAAAAAACACAAGACATACACACAACCAAACACCCACAACAGCACACCCAAACACAACAACACCCAAGGAACACGCACACGCATACCATGAAAGCAGACACACACCCGTACCCACCTCAACCCAACCCCTATACCACAGCAGCTTCCTTGATATGCCTGCGCATAAACCACATTGCAAACACCCATGGAAAAGCCCGCCACAATTACCACATCGTGAAGCACAAACGCCCCAGCAAAAACCAGAAGGCTCGACCTGCCTCGTACCCCTTCATCCTACCGACCCACGAACAAAAGATATAATCGACCATCAAGACACTCAGTGTATTCTGAACCCGACGTGAACCCTGCGGAAAAAAAGCAACAAGTCGACCCGCACGTCAGGACTATAGAAAGCCTCCACAGTGTCCCGCAACAAGTCAACCAAATCCTGAATTAGCGGGCAAAAATAAAACACATGCAATTGCGTTTCACACTCCCCACAACATACTGGGGGCCTGGTAGCCTGGTGGATAGCGCGCAGGACTCGTAATTCTGTGGCGCGGGTTCGATTCCCGCACCAGGCAGGAACAAATGGGCAAAGTTTCTTTCACCCTGAATGCCCCTGTTACCTTGCCGTAAATAGGTACCTGGGAGTTAGTCAGCTGTCACGGGCTGCTTCCTGGGGTGTGTAGTGTAGAGAAAAAGAAAATAATGTAGTTAGTAAACAGTTGATTGACAGTTGAGAGGCGGGCCGAAACAGCAAAGCTCAACCCCCGCAAACACAACTAGGTGAATACAACGTGCACATCCATCCGAGCCCACCAACCCCAACATAAACAAACACGCATTTGTGGGCAACGTCTCCTGCAACAAACGAAAAACCAACTCCCGAGACCTGGGGCAATACATGTTCCACGGAACACGGACCAAATAGCCCCACAATCGAAACAAGGATACAGACCCTCCACCCTGGAAACCACTTGAGAAAAAAAGAGCCCCATACACCTCCCTACAACCAAAAGACATTAACCCCCGTGGGAACCGACAAAGTGCCTGCACAATCATGACTGCCCAAGAGTATACGGAATTGGTAACCAGAACAACATCCCGACATACCTCAAGGTCCACCAAAAAGCTGAAACTCACCGAACAAAAATAATGAACGAGGGAGTTTAAACCATCCCCCAACCCAAGCCCCCTACAAAGCAACACCCAGAACTAGGCTAAAGACTTAAACACATCCGGAATCCCAACCTCACCCACAAACACAAGGAAGACCGACGAAATGGGTGATTCCGCCCACCCCAGACTTACCTATAAACCACACACACAATATTGCGCACACGTCACCGGTCCATCAGGAAAGACTGTGCGATAAACCAGACCCGCGACAAAACCTTACAAGTTACAATAATCGCTCATTGATAAATCGAGAGAGCTCGCTTAGAAAGCAAACCCACTGACCACCTCCAGCAAGACCGCATCCCAATTAAAAGACAAAGATCACACAACAAGAAACCAGGACCAACCCCATACCAAACGAGTTGCCCACCCCACCCAACCCCATTAGGCACGATTTGTCCCTATTAACAACAGCTCCAGTGGTCAACTCAAAACCACGCAGGAGACCCTACACCACAGGAACAAAACTCTCAGAGACGACAAACAGGACAGTGTCATCCACATACCCACAAACCTTCAAAACCAAATCATTCGGCAAACAAGGTGCGATCACCAAACGACTCGCCTGCACTGCACAAAAAAGGCTCCTGGAACACCACATGCAGATGCATAGAAAGAGGGTAACCCTGCCGAACCGATCGTCGTATCGCAAACGGGGAACTAAAGAACCCATTGACACACACCCTACTACATCAACCCACATACAATATCCGAGCCCACCCAACAAAGCGGGGGAGGGAACCCAATCGCTCCAACACCTGTAAAACAAACCCGATCGGCACCCTATCAAAAGCCTTTGACCCATCCAGGCTGAACATCGTGGCCTACGCGCCCGACCCCGACAGATACAAAAGCACATCCCGAAAGAGGGAATTGCACTGTACCAAAGACTTACCAGGGACCGCAACAAAACTGCCCAACCGAGACTACCGACCTCACCACAGCCCGAAGGTGCCCCATCAACAGTTTAGAAATAAGTTATAGTCAACGTTGAGCTGCGTGATTGGCCGGCAATTCGTGAGAAAACGCATATCCCCCGGCTTTGGAAGAAGCCGAACAAGACCCTCATTTTGCGAACCAAACAGCGTTCCACGGTTCAAACAGAAACGAACAACCTCCCAAAAAATCGACCCAATCACATCCCAGAACATGACTTAAAACTCCACAGAAAGGCCATCTGAACCTAGAACCTTCCCCCGACGAAAAGAACTGACGACACCCCCAAAGCTCAGACAGACCAACCTCCCCCTCAAGAGCCAAAGACTCCACAACAGACAGGTCGGGAGTACAGTGTTGAAGAAAAAACTCACGCAATCCCTCATCCCCCTCGACCCACCCATACAAAGCCTCAAGTTCACTGCGCACATAAAGTAAGACTGCATCCGTGTTCGACAACACCGACCCATCCGGCCGATGGAGGGTAGACAACAAAACAGAGGTATGACCCGCCTTTTCCCGTCGCAACAAATACGAGGACAGCAACACAAGCGTTCCTCACCCCCAGCCCAAACACGAACATCCTCCACAATTTCCTCCCGCAACCAGCGAAGCTGTGGTTACACAAGAAGATATCCTCAGACCGATCCAAACCCCCGTTAACGAACTCATACAGACGATTAAACCACGCCTGTAAAAAGCGCACCAACCCAAAACGCGCCACCGCCACCCGTTTCGCAAACACAACAAAAAAAAAGCATGACACTTCCCC
Organism: Procambarus clarkii; assembly: GCF_040958095.1. Classification (NCBI taxonomy): domain Eukaryota; kingdom Metazoa; phylum Arthropoda; class Malacostraca; order Decapoda; family Cambaridae; genus Procambarus; species Procambarus clarkii. The sequence continues at coordinate 25,642,665 of NC_091191.1, read as the reverse complement.
TTGCACAATTTCCACCACTCCAAAACAGAGGGAAACCCACCCTTCCGAGCAGCCAGCAAAGCCCATCTCTCTTGAAACAAATCACCAACCCCTGGACACCCGAGCAGCCCACATTTGAGCTTCCACCAGCCCCGACCTACACGCACCTGACTCCTAACTCCAACCCGCAGAGCAATCAAACAATGACCGGGAAAACTCATCGGAAGCGTCTGAAAAGAAAAAAACTTACCTCTCATCCTTATGGACGTAAAACTGGTTAAGACGCGAACAAGACCCACGCGCCACAAACGTGAAATCCAACTCACCCCCCCCTCTCTCCCAAGCATCACTGCCGCATCCCGCAACCCGCAACTATGCAAAGTCGTGGATAGAGCAGAGGAGACTTTCGCCGTGCGAAGACTTACTATCAAGCGCCGACGTGATACAATTAAAATCCACCCCCCCCCCCCCCCACAAGAATCAACTCACTCGTATCATGCCGCTAAAAATGCAACAAACAGTGAGAAAGGATAACCTCCCACTCACGCCGACCCAGACGGGGCGTAAACGTTCAACAAGGAGACCTCCACTCCAAGATACAAAACTCGACCATCCTCATCCATTTCCATGTGAGGCACGGAAATAGATGCCCTCCGAAAAAGGAGGACGAGCGTACCCCCTACCACAGACCGTGACAGGATCAAAATTACCTGAAAACATTCATCCAACACCGGCAACAGACACACATCCTTCACCTTATGTTCTTGCAGAAAAGCGACATCCACACAAAAATCACACAACATCGATACCGGCCCCAGTTGCATGGCCACCGCCCGCAGCTCATTTACATTGAGCGACGCACAAATCAGAGATGAAGCCATGGCGAAAGAGGTCCACAGAATCCTCAAAGCTCTCCTCTGTTAGTCAGGAGCAACCGACATCCCCTTCACAGGAGCACCAATAGTACACGCACCACTCATACTCATCCGCGGGGCAGCCGCAACTGGAGGCACAGCCTCAGACCCCTTAAACAACTTCATGAGCAGGCTAGCCCTCGACGCAAGGCTCCTGGGCAAGCACACCCCACACTGCCTCCGAGACAGACGTTGGGCCGCCAGGCAGCTCCTCAGATAGAGGCACAACACAACCATCATCCATCTGGTCTGCAGAGAGCTCAACAGACCCCTCCACGGTGCTCCCACCATCCACACGGGAATGCTTAGAGCGGCATTCCACACCACATGATCTGGCCACCCGCACCGGAAACCAGTGCGTTGCTGCCCGGCATAAAAACACTAGACTGGGACCTCCATTAACACCATGGACGAGGGGATATCTGAGTGCACTTTCACTGTAAGTGTGCGTGTCCCGTCGAGGAGGCCCTTCAGACGCCCTGACTTGGTGACGTTCCCACGATAGTGTAAGACGCGGCCATAACGCTGGAAAAACCGACGTACTAATCCCTCCTGGAACCCGAAAGGCAGGCCCTGCACAACAACCCATTTCGTAGACCCGCAGCGATCCGACACATGCACTGAACCCGCACCATAAGGCAACTGAAAAGTAACTTCATCAAATTTTCGCACAATCCTCTGGAAGATCACATCGTTACGGAACTGCACCAAAGCACGGTGCCCACCAGCCAGCTGCACTCCCGTAATCTCGGTCACCACCACACATATGACGTTCAGCAAGACCACACCACTTACATCAAGGAGTAAGTCACATTCCCAATAAATTCTATTTCAATGGTCAGGGGGCGTCCCACAGGCGCCATCCAACCGTCTTCCACGGCCCACGGGCCCCCAACCTAGAGCACAACCATCCACTAGCAGGGCCGAACTCGTCACACTCGACCAGTGCTCAGGCAGTCAATCCTCTGCTCATTATTGAAAAACTTTACAAACGACTTGCAACTGATGGCGTTCCAGTATTTCTCGAACAGTACTTCGGCGATGACTTGTGTGCGAATCGAAACGCTGTATATGCTTTATCCACGTACTTCATATAGGACCTGATCATCACTACTAAGGTTATGAACAAACTATTGTTAATATGACTATATTATAAACTGTAGTGTGGGCAGGATCTGACCACTCACCTGGTACCTGTGGAGGTTGCAATGCATCTGCCACCATTAAGACAGGTGTAGGGGGTGCAGGTGTCGTGGGTAGCAGGTGTAGTGTGTCCACAACCACAGGCAGTGTGGACCACCATGCTGGGTCCCACTAGGGCCGAGGTGTTGGCGTCCACGACAGTGTACCCTTGACCCAGGGTCACCCAACACCCGCTCACACACCTGCCCACCCCGTCGACGGCCTGGTGGCTGCTCTGGTTGCAAGTAACCACACCCACGTCTCTTATAGCCACTCCTGCGGCTTGGCTCAGCTGTCCCATAGGAGAGTTTAATGACTGCATATGATTAAAAAATCTTAAAATAAAAATGTGTTTCCCTATAGAATTGCACATTGGCAAGAGAACACTGCCCATGTTTGCTCTAAATGTATTGTTGTTATTTTTTGTTATTATTCTGTTATAACAAATGCGATATGTTACTATGAAGAGCATTATATGAGCCTCGTTGGTTGTATCTGAACATTATTGTATCAGGCACTTAATGCTAAATACCGATCATTTGCCTCTTGGCCTCACCTCGTGCTTCTTGTACATCACAAGTTGATTGATGTTGGCGTGGGCAGACGAGGTGAGCCAGACCCGAGTGGTGGGCGTGTGTCCTGCCAGGGGCTCCACCGACACGGCCAACACGCCCTCGTCCTCCAGCCACGCCCTCGCCGCCTCCACCAGACGGCTCAATATAGTCGTTCCTCCCTTTGGGCGATGGAAAATTATTTCCCTAGCTCCAATAACAAAAACAAATATTTACTCAAGCGAGGAAGCCGCTAAGTTACTCAACAAAACATTCACATTTATGTCTAGCGTTCGCTTGAAACAATACAGTAATATTTTTTTTCCTTAAAATGCCCAAATTTATAAAAATTGTTCAGTGATTTATTTTGTACAGCTATATTTAACACCTAATTAACATTTCTCATGCTAAACCCTTTCATCCATCAGGGCAAATACGTGAACCTTTGACAAGCCGCTGGCTTCCTGTCTTCGTCGAGGCCACTAGTATTAGTGGCCCTCAGGTAAATTAACTTGTATATTTTAGTCACCCCCAACCCGTACTCTCCGCCTCTAGACAGCGTACACTAAGATAAACTACGAATTTCTCGTCATAGAACAAGTTTCTATTTCCTCTGGCATCCTTTTCTGTGAACCTATGTCTATTCTTAAAGGGGGCTTATAAAAGTGCAAGATAAAGCTGAAGAATACCAGTAGATGTCTTGTCAAAATAAGGAGGCGTCAAAAGGAGGATTTTAACATTTGCAATGGGTACTCCCAACCAACGCACCCCGTCCCATCCTAAAACCTAATCCCGACCCCTTCCCAATGCTATATAGTCGTAATGGCTTAACGCTTTCCCATGAAAATTCCCCTTCCCTATCAACGCTTTAGACCGCTGCACCACCTCATGATAAAAACATTGCAACCTGGGATTCAACTGAATCCTTTAGGGTTTCTGAGGCTTCCACTGAGCGTAACCAGGGTTTCGCACATTGCCCCTCATGTACTCTGGCTTGTAGTCTAGGAATTCTACCTCCTACGCTTCCCTTCAAATATACAAATAAATAACATTAATCCTCCTCATGATTCCTTCTGATTCTCATTGATACATCACGTTAATGTGAGTTGTTTGTGGATCTTTACAGATCGTGACCTTTAGGAATCCTTGTAAGATATTGGCAGTGGAGTGAATTGTTTCTTTCCTCTAAAAGGGATTCTGACAATGACTAAAACGCTGTCAATCTAATGTGTATCTTTCGCTGTCAATCTCTCGCTCTTCTATCTGTACCTCTATTTTCCTATAACAATCAATCAACTAATCAATCAATCAATCAATCTCCCTCACACTCCCACTTAATACAACACTATACATCTCACCTTCACATACCGCACAATCCCTCATCTCACCACTCTCTCCCTCTCACCTCCTCCCTCTCACCTCTCCCTCCTCCCTCGCCACACAATGACTATCGACAGCCAATGTGAGGGGCGTGGCATCCATGACGTCACGAGGGTCAAGTACAGTGACCTTGACAGTAACGTTGGCTTCGATGTCCATCTGACCTTGAGTGACGTCACTGACCAGGAATCCCAGCTCGTACCTGGTGAAGGTGGTAACACTTGATTATCAATATACTAGTATATATATACATACATACATACATATATATATATGTATATATATATATATATATATATATATATATATATATATATATATATATATATATATATATATATATATATGTGTGTGTATATCACGAAAATAAACACGTGATTAAGAATGTGACAATGTCAGACCACGGAGGAAAAATGAAACAGGAAATTTCCTTAAGTACTTTCGTATATTAAATACATCTTCAGAAGGTGACCTTCTGAAGATGTATTTAATATACGAAAGTACTTAAGGAAATTTCCTGTTTCATTTTTCCTCCGTGGTCTGACATTGTCATATATATATATATATATATATATATATATATATATATATATATATATATATATATATATATATATATATATATATATATATATATATATGTATATATATATATATATATGTATATATATATATATATATATATATATATATATATATATATATATATATATATATATATATATATATATATATATATATATATATATATATATATATGTCGTACCTAGTAGCCAGAACTCACTTCTCAGCCTACTATGCAAGGCCCGATTTGCCTAATAAGCCAAGTTTTCATGAATTAATTATTTTTCGACTACCTAACCTACCTAACCTAACCTAACCTAACTTTTTCGGCTACCTAACCCAACCTAACCTATAGAGATTGGTTAGGTTAGGTTAGGTAGGGTTAGTTAGGTTCGGTCATATATCTACGTTAATTTTAACTCCAATAAAATAAAATTGACCTCATACATAAGGAAATGGGTAGCTTTATCATTTCATAAGAAAAAAATTAGAGAAAATATATTAATTCAGGAAAACTTGGCTTATTAGGCAAATCGGGCCTTGCATAGTAAGCTGAGAAGTGCGTTCTGGCTACTAGGTACGACATATATATATATATATATATATATATATATATATATATATATATATATATATATATATATATATATATATATATATATATATATATGCACAGACTACCCTGTTCCAGTAGCTGAAGTTTATAACTTTTTAGACACTCAACCCACCAGGGGACTCGAACACTGGCCAACAAGGTGACAGTTGCACGCTGTATCCACTACACCATACTTCAAAGCCATTAAGAGAGGTAGGAATTCTGGGGTATTTATCCAGCCAGAACTCCAATCCTCTCCCAGGCAATGAGATACTGTGGGACCCCCGGTGCTCTTTCATCGAGCCCTGTTATATGGGAAAACTCTTTGAAGTATGGTGTAGTGGATACAGCGAGGTCAATTTTTTTTTATTGGAGTTAAAATTAACGTAGATATATGACCGAACCTAACCAACCCTACCTAACCTAACCTAACCTATCTTTATAGTTTAGGTTAGGTTAGGTTAGGTAGGTTAGGTAGTCGAAAAACAATTAATTCATGAAAACTTGGCTTATTAGGCAAATCGGGCCTTGCATAGTAGGCAGAGAAGTGCGTTCTGGCTACTAGGTACGACATATATATATATATATATATATATATATATATATATATATATATATATATATATATATATATATATATATATATATATATGTCGTACCTAGTAGCCAGAACGCACTTCTCAGCCTACTATGCAAGGCCCGATTTGCCTAATTAGCCAAGTTTTCATGAATTAAATGTTTTTCGGCTGCATAACCTACCTAACCTAACCTAACCTAACTTTTTCGGCTACCTAACCTAACCTTACCTATAAAGATAGGTTAGGTTAGGTTAGGTAGAGTTGGTTAGGTTCGGTCATATATCTACGTTAATTTTAACTCCAATAAAAAAAAATTGACCTCATACATAATGAAATGGGTAGCTTTATCATTTCATAAGAAAAAAATTAGAGAAAATATATTAATTCAGGAAAACTTGGCTTATTAGGCAAATCGGGCCTTGCATAGTAGGCTGAGAAGTGCGTTCTGGCTACTAGGTACGACATATATATATATATGTCGTACCTAATAGCCAGAACGCACTTCTCAGCCTACTATTCAAGGCCCGATTTGCCTAATAAGCCAAGTTTTCATGAATTAATGTTTTTTCGTCTACCTAACCTACCTAACCTAACCTAACCTAGCTTTTTTAGGCTACCTAACCTAACCTTACCTATAAATATAGGTTAGGTTAGGTTAGGTAGGGTTGGTTAGGTTTGGTCATATATCTACGTTAATTTTAACTCCAATAAAAAAAAATTGACCTCATACATAGAGAAAAGGGTTGCTTTATCATTTCATAAGAAAAAAATTATAGTAAATATATTAATTCAGGAAAACTTGGCTTATTAGGCAAATCGGGCCTTGAATAGTAGGCTGAGAAGTGAGTTCTGGCTACTAGGTACGACATATATATATATATATATATATATATATATATATATATATATATATATTTATATATATATATATATATATATATATATATATATATATATATATGTATATATATGTCGTACCTAGTAGCCAGAACTCACTTCTCAGCCTACTATTCAAGGCCCGATTTGCCTAATAAGCCAAGTTTTCATGAATTAATATATTTACTATAATTTTTTTCTTATGAAATGATAAAGCTACCCTTTTCACTATGTATGAGGTCAATTTTTTTTATTGGAGTTAAAATTAACGTAGATATATGACCGAACCTAACCAACCCTACCTAACCTATATATATAGGTAAGGTTAGGTTAGGTAGCCAAAAAAAGCTAGGTTAGGTTAGGTTAGGTAGGTTAGGTAGACGAAAAAACATTAATTCATGAAAACTTGGCTTATTAGGCAAATCGGGCCTTGCATAGTAGGCTGAGAAGTGAGTTCTGGCTACTAGGTACGACATATATATATATATATATATATATATATATGTCGTACCTAGTAGCCAGAATGCACCTTTTGGCCTACTATGCAAGGCCGAATTTGCCTAATAAGCCAAGTTTTCCTGAAATAATTTATTTTCTCAATTTTTTTTCTTATGAATTGATAAAGCTACCCATTTCAATATGTATGAGGTCAATTTTTTTTTATTGGAGTTAAAATTAACGTAGATATATGACCGAACCTAACCAACCCTACCTAACCTAACCTATCCTATCTTTATAGGTTAGGTTAGGTTAGGTAGCAGAAAAAGTTAGGTTAGGTTAGGTTAGGTAGGTTAGGTTTTCGAAAAAAACATTAATTCATGAAAACTTGGCTTATTAGGCAAATCGGGCCTTGTATAGTAGGCTGAGAAGTGCGTTCTGGCTACTAGGTACGACATATATATATATATATATATATATATATATATATATATATATAAATATATATATATATATATATATATATATATATATATATATATATATATATATATATATATATATATATATATATATATGTCGTACCTAGTAGCCAGAACTCACTTCTCAGCCTACTATGCAAGGCCCGATTTGCCTATTAAGCCAAGTTTTCATGAATTAATTATTTTTCGACTACCTAACCTACCTAACCTAACCTAACCTAACTTTTTCGGCTACCTAACCCAACCTAACCTATAGAGATTGGTTAGGTTAGGTTAGGTAGGGTTAGTTAGGTTCGGTCATATATCTACGTTAATTTTAACTCCAATAAAATAAAATTGACCTCATACATAAGGAAATGGGTAGCTTTATCATTTCATAAGAAAAAAATTAGAGAAAATATATTAATTCAGGAAAACTTGGCTTATTAGGCAAATCGGGCCTTGCATAGTAAGCTGAGAAGTGCGTTCTGGCTACTAGGTACGACATATATATATATATATATATATATATATATATATATATATATATATATATATATATATATATATATATATGCACAGACTACCCTGTTCCAGTAGCTGAAGTTTATAACTTTTTAGACACTCAACCCACCAGGGGACTCGAACACTGGCCAACAAGGTGACAGTTGCACGCTGTATCCACTACACCATACTTCAAAGCCATTAAGAGAGGTAGGAATTCTGGGGTATTTATCCAGCCAGAACTCCAATCCTCTCCCAGGCAATGAGATACTGTGGGACCCCCGGTGCTCTTTCATCGAGCCCTGTTATATGGGAAAACTCTTTGAAGTATGGTGTAGTGGATACAGCGAGGTCAATTTTTTTTTATTGGAGTTAAAATTAACGTAGATATATGACCGAACCTAACCAACCCTACCTAACCTAACCTAACCTATCTTTATAGTTTAGGTTAGGTTAGGTTAGGTAGGTTAGGTAGTCGAAAAACAATTAATTCATGAAAACTTGGCTTATTAGGCAAATCGGGCCTTGCATAGTAGGCAGAGAAGTGCGTTCTGGCTACTAGGTACGACATATATATATATATATATATATATATATATATATATATATATATATATATATATATATATATATATATATATATATGTCGTACCTAGTAGCCAGAACGCACTTCTCAGCCTACTATGCAAGGCCCGATTTGCCTAATTAGCCAAGTTTTCATGAATTAAATGTTTTTCGGCTGCATAACCTACCTAACCTAACCTAACCTAACTTTTTCGGCTACCTAACCTAACCTTACCTATAAAGATAGGTTAGGTTAGGTTAGGTAGAGTTGGTTAGGTTCGGTCATATATCTACGTTAATTTTAACTCCAATAAAAAAAAATTGACCTCATACATAATGAAATGGGTAGCTTTATCATTTCATAAGAAAAAAATTAGAGAAAATATATTAATTCAGGAAAACTTGGCTTATTAGGCAAATCGGGCCTTGCATAGTAGGCTGAGAAGTGCGTTCTGGCTACTAGGTACGACATATATATATATATGTCGTACCTAATAGCCAGAACGCACTTCTCAGCCTACTATTCAAGGCCCGATTTGCCTAATAAGCCAAGTTTTCATGAATTAATGTTTTTTCGTCTACCTAACCTACCTAACCTAACCTAACCTAGCTTTTTTAGGCTACCTAACCTAACCTTACCTATAAATATAGGTTAGGTTAGGTTAGGTAGGGTTGGTTAGGTTTGGTCATATATCTACGTTAATTTTAACTCCAATAAAAAAAAATTGACCTCATACATAGAGAAAAGGGTTGCTTTATCATTTCATAAGAAAAAAATTATAGTAAATATATTAATTCAGGAAAACTTGGCTTATTAGGCAAATCGGGCCTTGAATAGTAGGCTGAGAAGTGAGTTCTGGCTACTAGGTACGACATATATATATATATATATATATATATATATATATATATATATATATATATTTATATATATATATATATATATATATATATATATATATATATATGTATATATATGTCGTACCTAGTAGCCAGAACTCACTTCTCAGCCTACTATTCAAGGCCCGATTTGCCTAATAAGCCAAGTTTTCATGAATTAATATATTTACTATAATTTTTTTCTTATGAAATGATAAAGCTACCCTTTTCACTATGTATGAGGTCAATTTTTTTTATTGGAGTTAAAATTAACGTAGATATATGACCGAACCTAACCAACCCTACCTAACCTATATATATAGGTAAGGTTAGGTTAGGTAGCCAAAAAAAGCTAGGTTAGGTTAGGTTAGGTAGGTTAGGTAGACGAAAAAACATTAATTCATGAAAACTTGGCTTATTAGGCAAATCGGGCCTTGCATAGTAGGCTGAGAAGTGAGTTCTGGCTACTAGGTACGACATATATATATATATATATATATATATATATATATATGTCGTACCTAGTAGCCAGAATGCACCTTTTGGCCTACTATGCAAGGCCGAATTTGCCTAATAAGCCAAGTTTTCCTGAAATAATTTATTTTCTCAATTTTTTTTCTTATGAATTGATAAAGCTACCCATTTCAATATGTATGAGGTCAATTTTTTTTTATTGGAGTTAAAATTAACGTAGATATATGACCGAACCTAACCAACCCTACCTAACCTAACCTATCCTATCTTTATAGGTTAGGTTAGGTTAGGTAGCAGAAAAAGTTAGGTTAGGTTAGGTTAGGTAGGTTAGGTTTTCGAAAAAAACATTAATTCATGAAAACTTGGCTTATTAGGCAAATCGGGCCTTGTATAGTAGGCTGAGAAGTGCGTTCTGGCTACTAGGTACGACATATATATATATATATATATATATATATATATATAAAAATATATATATATATATATATATATATATATATATATATATATATATATATATATATATATATATATATATATATATATATGTCGTACCTAGTAGCCAGAACTCACTTCTCAGCCTACTATGCAAGGCCCGATTTGCCTATTAAGCCAAGTTTTCATGAATTAATTATTTTTCGACTACCTAACCTACCTAACCTAACCTAACCTAACTTTTTCGGCTACCTAACCCAACCTAACCTATAGAGATTGGTTAGGTTAGGTTAGGTAGGGTTAGTTAGGTTCGGTCATATATCTACGTTAATTTTAACTCCAATAAAATAAAATATATATATATATATATATATATATATATATATATATATATATATATATATATATATATATATATATATGACAATGTCAGACCACGGAGGAAAAATGAAACAGGAAATTTCCTTAAGTACTTTCGTATATTAAATACATCTTCAGAAGATATATATATAAATATATATATATATATATATATATATATATATATATATATATATATATATATATATATATATATATATATATATATGTCGTACCTAGTAACCAGAACGCACTTCTCAGCCTACTATGTAATGCCCGATACACCAACTGGTGTATCGGTGTATTGTACCAACAATTGTACCAGTTGGTACATCGTACAACGATGTACCAACTGGTACATACCAGTTGCGTTTGCTCCTGGGAGTATGGGTTCGAGTCACTTCTGGGGTGTGAGTTTTCAGTTGCATATTGTCCTGGGGACCATTCAGGCTTGTTCGCATTTGTGTTCCTCACGTGTGCCCCAAAGAATGAGGTGATTTGGTAAAATGCTATGCACAAGATTGCTATCCGAGTGCCGGCGGTGGGGTGGTTCAAATAGCCTCGGCTATCACCTCATTTTGTCCGGTCGTGATGGTCAAGTGGATTAAGGCGTCTTGTACATACCAGTTGCGTTTGCTCCTGGGAGTATGGGTTCGAGTCACTTCTGGGGTGTGAGTTTTCAGTTGCATATTGTCCTGGGGACCATTCAGGCTTGTTCGCATTTGTGTTCCTCACGTGTGCCCCAAAGAATGAGGTGATTTGGTAAAATGCTATGCCCAAGATTACTATCCGAGTGCCGGCGGTGGGGTGGTTCAAATAGCCTCGGCTATCACCTCATTTTGTCCGGTCGTGATGGTCAAGTGGATTAAGGCGTCTTGTACATACCAGTTGCGTTTGCTCCTGGGAGTATGGGTTCGAGTCACTTCTGGGGTGTGAGTTTTCAGTTGCATATTGTCCTGGGGACCATTCAGGCTTGTTCGCATTTGTGTTCCTCACGTGTGCCCCAAAGAATGAGGTGATTTGGTAAAATGCTATGCCCAAGATTACTATCCGAGTGCCGGCGGTGGGGTGGTTCAAATAGCCTCGGCTATCACCTCATTTTGTCCGGTCGTGATGGTCAAGTGGATTAAGGCGTCTTGTACATACCAGTTGCGTTTGCTCCTGGGAGTATGGGTTCGAGTCACTTCTGGGGTGTGAGTTTTCAGTTGCATATTGTCCTGGGGACCATTCAGGCTTGTTCGCATTTGTGTTCCTCACGTGTGCCCCAAAGAATGAGGTGATTTGGTAAAATGCTATGCCCAAGATTACTATCCGAGTGCCGGCGGTGGGGTGGTTCAAATAGCCTCGGCTATCACCTCATTTTGTCCGGTCGTGATGGTCAAGTGGATTAAGGCGTCTTGTACATACCAGTTGCGTTTGCTCCTGGGAGTATGGGTTCGAGTCACTTCTGGGGTGTGAGTTTTCAGTTGCATATTGTCCTGGGGACCATTCAGGCTTGTTCGCATTTGTGTTCCTCACGTGTGCCCCAAAGAATGAGGTGATTTGGTAAAATGCTATGCCCAAGATTACTATCCGAGTGCCGGCGGTGGGGTGGTTCAAATAGCCTCGGCTATCACCTCATTTTGTCCGGTCGTGATGGTCAAGTGGATTAAGGCGTCTTGTACATACCAGTTGCGTTTGCTCCTGGGAGTATGGGTTCGAGTCACTTCTGGGGTGTGAGTTTTCAGTTGCATATTGTCCTGGGGACCATTCAGGCTTGTTCGCATTTGTGTTCCTCACGTGTGCCCCAAAGAATGAGGTGATTTGGTAAAATGCTATGCCCAAGATTACTATCCGAGTGCCGGCGGTGGGGTGGTTCAAATAGCCTCGGCTATCACCTCATTTTGTCCGGTCGTGATGGTCAAGTGGATTAAGGCGTCTTGTACATACCAGTTGCGTTTGCTCCTGGGAGTATGGGTTCGAGTCACTTCTGGGGTGTGAGTTTTCAGTTGCATATTGTCCTGGGGACCATTCAGGCTTGTTCGCATTTGTGTTCCTCACGTGTGCCCCAAAGAATGAGGTGATTTGGTAAAATGCTATGCCCAAGATTACTATCCGAGTGCCGGCGGTGGGGTGGTTCAAATAGCCTCGGCTATCACCTCATTTTGTCCGGTCGTGATGGTCAAGTGGATTAAGGCGTCTTGTACATACCAGTTGCGTTTGCTCCTGGGAGTATGGGTTCGAGTCACTTCTGGGGTGTGAGTTTTCAGTTGCATATTGTCCTGGGGACCATTCAGGCTTGTTCGCATTTGTGTTCCTCACGTGTGCCCCAAAGAATGAGGTGATTTGGTAAAATGCTATGCCCAAGATTACTATCCGAGTGCCGGCGGTGAGGTGGTTCAAATAGCCTCGGCTATCACCTCATTTTGTCCGGTCGTGATGGTCAAGTGGATTAAGGCGTCTTGTACATACCAGTTGCGTTTGCTCCTGGGAGTATGGGTTCGAGTCACTTCTGGGGTGTGAGTTTTCAGTTGCATATTGTCCTGGGGACCATTCAGGCTTGTTCGCATTTGTGTTCCTCACGTGTGCCCCAAAGAATGAGGTGATTTGGTAAAATGCTATGCCCAAGATTACTATCCGAGTGCCGGCGGTGGGGTGGTTCAAATAGCCTCGGCTATCACCTCATTTTGTCCGGTCGTGATGGTCAAGTGGATTAAGGCGTCTTGTACATACCAGTTGCGTTTGCTCCTGGGAGTATGGGTTCGAGTCACTTCTGGGGTGTGAGTTTTCAGTTGCATATTGTCCTGGGGACCATTCAGGCTTGTTCGCATTTGTGTTCCTCACGTGTGCCCCAAAGAATGAGGTTGTTACGGCCCTCTCGGGACGCAACGGGGTTCTTGCTCTGATGTTGTTAGAGGAAGATATAGGTATCCGTTCCCAAGCCAGTAGTGGCTATCAAGGGATGAGATCCGTGACGCAAGTAACTTAAAAGGGAGTAGGGAAAGAAAGTTAAGAACTTAATATTATATAATGTCCACCATCACCATTTAAATATATAAGAGTAAAACGTACACAAGGGGGAGGGGTATTAACACTTTACAAAGGGGATCAACACTGTAGTCTTCTGCTGGAGACTATGGATCCTTGAAGCTAGGTGCCGAGTCCGCGGTGCTTTCTTCGTGGCCTCAAGACGTGTCCTCTGAGAACGCCGAGTCTACCCTGGCCACAGGTCAGCCACAACACAGGTCCACTGGGGGCACCGTCGTGGAGGCCGTCAACCACACGTCCAGCAGGTCTGCTGGCAGGTACTGAGCCACCAAGGCTGGCACGGCCACTCCACGAACGATAAAAGGGGTACGCCCTAGACAGGAGTCTCGTGTGATATCACCAATCACCCTCCTGTCCTCAATACCCCAGTGGATTATCGTCTCCAACCGTCGGTCCCGGGTAAATCCTTCCACTGCCACTCCACTGGCAGGCTTAACACACCACAGTGTTCTTCCGGGGGGACGACGCCACAACAGCTGCAGCAAACTTCACAGTATGGAGACTGGCTGCCTCGGGTAGACTGACTCCACCTTCAACACAGTGGTCCCAGGTCGGCTCTGTAAGCAGACACGTCATAAATAACAGACACTAAAACACCACACTTACTGCCTCAGATACAAACGCCCGACATATCCACTCCATAGATGGCGCTGTCGTCGGAGCACCACCTCACCAGAGGTCAGGAGCGGCGGTGTTGAGCGCTGAACCAGACTGGAAACTGGTCCTCGAGGCCAGTACACGCTGTCCTCACTAGGTGTCGTCGTTCGTTTGGCGGGGGTTTCGGGAGCTGACCCACAGATGGCGTGTTTGTCACTGCTCCAGGCACGGACGTTGGATCCGGGTTCGTAACACCTCCCTACCAAAAAGAATTTGGTTTGGGGTTCTATAAAAACACAAACCAAATTAGCAGGGCGACACAACTCCAAATGGACTTACTTATACTATGAACTGGAGTGATGAGGCTGTCTTGTCCACAGAACTTTTCTACTAGCCATTTCCGGCACAACGGGAACTTGCAGATAGAAGGCAATGATCTGCCTGACGTAATCTTCCACGTCTCCACTGCGATGTCAAGCAGGGGCGTCATCTCACATCTCTCGAGTACGGATTGGTTTCGACGCGATCTGGGGTGACTCGACACTTTCCTATGTCGTGGCACCGATGATGGCTGACCACAGACGGCATTTCTGGTGCCAGTCCGATGGTCCTTCAGGGAGACAGGAACCTGGAATACAGGGGTCTGATAATTCAGAGTGATAGCGACCGCGAGTAAAACAGTACTTACAGCATACTCTACTAGGTCCACACCTAGTCCCAACGGGGCTGTTCGTACGTCGCAGGTGGCATTCGCTCTGCCACCGTCAGGTCGACCAACGTTCCACATAACGCTGCATTGAGGCTCAGCAGTCACGCGGGGGGTGTCAACCTGTCGGAAACAGTCACTCACATTATCACATGTCGTACCTCCTGTATCATCAATTACCTCCCAGGTCCCTTCTTCAACTGCAACACTTGCAGTACAACTCTTCAATCCCTGGGACCTCTTCTCGATGTTCACGGGAGCCATCATCCTTCGGGTCGTCCACTGATCCTTACTGAGAACACAGAGAGCACATAGGAGAACAAAACAAAATACCGATAGGAAACATTTGGTAAGTCGAGGGATAAGTTTCCTGAGCTTGTCATGTCCATAGCCGGCACCATCCACTAGCCTGGCTTGGACCAAAGAGGGCACTAGACCTTTAGAACATACCTCACATACCTCTGACGTCTGGGGAATCTCTGGCTGGTCCACTACACGCTGTAACTTGCCATACCGCAAGCACACCTCAGCCTTCGCTCCAGACTCGTTGGTATCCGTGGGTGTCTGCACACGAGGCCTCTCTTCTAGCTCAGGTACCTCTGCCTTCTTAACCTCATGTTCCTTGTCGAGAGAATCAGGAGACACTGCTAGATAACTGTCGATCTGCGGGGGAGAGGACAAATTAGACATGTTCAAATCCGGGTCTATCTTTACCTGGACATTACCATTGCCTGTTGTCACCTCCGACCTTGCTGTTCTGGTAGACTCGTCCGCAACCTTGGGACGATTGGTGCTCCAATCGGTCACCAAGTCGTTGGCTAGTACCACGTCAATCCCAGCCACAGGGAGGGTATCGACTACTGCCAACTCACATGTGCCGCTGAAATAAGGCGAATCAAGATGTACTGGCACTAAGGGGGCGATGTACTGCGTCCTAGGAAACCCAACCAGGATCACCTCTGGTCTCCCATCCACACTTACTCCCTCGGGTAACGAGCTCTTCACGATCAGGGACTGGGCTGCTCCACTATCTCTGAGCACTACAATTGATCTACCAGTATGATCACTCGTTACATACCCGGTTGAAGTGTGAGGGGCCAACAAACTTGGTCCTTCCTGCGTCGTCGTAGACTGGTTTCCTACTGGTGATGTAACACAGCTCACCAACATCACCTCCCTTCGCGCGCTGCCACCTCTTCTACCTCGGCACCTAGCAGCTATGTGCCCTTTCTGCCCACAAGTCCAGCACACCATATTCCTCCTTGGACTACGGTGTTTCGGACTACTGGGACTTGTTCTTCGGGGGCTACTTGGGGGCGTCTTCTTAGCACTTTGTGGGACGGGTCTTTCTTCTTCGTCGTGAGGTCTGTCAAACCGGCGCTGGTAATTCCTCGGGACGTACTTAGCAGACGGCCTATGAGTCAGGATATATTCTTCAGCCATGGTGGCTGCTGCACTCAAGGTCTCTACCTGCTGTTCCTCTAAGTACGTCTTGAGGTCTCCAGATAAACAATCCTTGAAGTCCTCGAGCAGAATCAGCTGCTCGAGGTCTTCCTTGGTCTCCACCTTCCGAGATGCACACCATTCTTGAAAAAGTCGCTCCTTGATGGTGGCGAATTCGGTGAAAGTGTGCTCTGAGGTCTTCTTCAGGTTTCGGAACTTTTGCCTATATGCCTCAGGTACCAATTGGTACGCCATGAGCACCACTTTCTTCACCATATCGTAATCGCCGGAGTCGTCAAGGGATAACGTAGAGTAGGCAATTTGGGCCTTCCCAGTCAAGACTGACTGTATCATGATGGCCCAATTCTCCCTTGGCCACTCCAAAGAGGCAGCGACTTTCTCGAAGGCTGCAAAGAACTTCGAGACTTCCCTCTCATTGAATTTGGGGACCATCTTGATATTTCTTACCGGATCGAAACCGCTTACTCCAGTTTGTCTCTGTCCAGCGCCTAGTCGTAAAACTTCTAGTTCATGTTGTCTTTGTCTTTCCTCCCTTTCTCGCTCTCGTTCTTCTCTCTCTCGTCTCTCTTCTCTTTCTCGTTCTTCTCTCTCTCTTTCTCGTTCTTCTCTCTCTCTTTCTCGTTCTTCTCTCTCTCGTCTCTCTTCTCTTTCTCGTTCTTCTCTCTCTCGTTTATCTTCTAATTCTAGACGCCTCATCGCCAATTCCTTCTCTTTCATCTCCATTTCTTTATTTTTCATCTCCACTTCTTTATCTTTTAATTCTCGTTCTACTTCTAACTTCTTCCATTCAATTTCCCGATTGATCTCTAGGGCACGCATTTTGACTGTTAGGAAGCTGATATTAAGCTCACCTGCATCACTGCCCTTATCTTCCTTTTCTGTGGAAGCTATTTCCTCACCTTCCCTTGTACTAGGAGTCTCGCCTTCCTGTTTCTCTTCTGCCTTCAGGTGCCGGTGAACCTTGGACAAGATCTCCACACGGGAATCACTGGCACGGATCTTGATCTCCAGGTAGGCGCTCACTAGTACAAGTTCCGGTTTGCTCAGATACTTTAATCTGGCAAGACAGTCCGCTCTGTTCAGAAAAGCCTGAACATCGTCTAGATCATCGATGGTAGCCTTTTCTGCCATTGTCACAGATGGAACACTCAACTAGCACTTAACACACCGCTTACACGTTAGCACTTAACGCACCGAGCACTGTTCTACGTCAATATGGCCCTTTATCGCACCAAACACTGCACTTGCCAATATTGCACGTAATTACTTCGGGCACCACACTACCCAATATTGCACTGAGTCCAAGCGAACACTTCGCTCTACAATATTGCACTGAATCACTGAGCACCGCACTAGTCAATATTGCACTTAATCGCTTAATCACAGCGAGCACCGCACTGCACAATATCGCACTTAGTCACTCTGAGCACCGCACAGGACGTATAACGTCACAATCGTCACACAGGGGGAATTATATACAGGGATTACGCCACTTCACCACCCCTGTCAAACATACTTAACAAGGGGACGGATCCCGCTGGGGATGCCAATTATGTTACGGCCCTCTCGGGACGCAACGGGGTTCTTGCTCTGATGTTGTTAGAGGAAGATATAGGTATCCGTTCCCAAGCCAGTAGTGGCTATCAAGGGATGAGATCCGTGACGCAAGTAACTTAAAAGGGAGTAGGGAAAGAAAGTTAAGAACTTAATATTATATAATGTCCACCATCACCATTTAAATATATAAGAGTAAAACGTACACAAGGGGGAGGGGTATTAACACTTTACAAAGGGGATCAACACTGTAGTCTTCTGCTGGAGACTATGGATCCTTGAAGCTAGGTGCCGAGTCCGCGGTGCTTTCTTCGTGGCCTCAAGACGTGTCCTCTGAGAACGCCGAGTCTACCCTGGCCACAGGTCAGCCACAACACAGGTCCACTGGGGGCACCGTCGTGGAGGCCGTCAACCACACGTCCAGCAGGTCTGCTGGCAGGTACTGAGCCACCAAGGCTGGCACGGCCACTCCACGAACGATAAAAGGGGTACGCCCTAGACAGGAGTCTCGTGTGATATCACCAATCACCCTCCTGTCCTCAATACCCCAGTGGATTATCGTCTCCAACCGTCGGTCCCGGGTAAATCCTTCCACTGCCACTCCACTGGCAGGCTTAACACACCACAGTGTTCTTCCGGGGGGACGACGCCACAACAGCTGCAGCAAACTTCACAGTATGGAGACTGGCTGCCTCGGGTAGACTGACTCCACCTTCAACACAGTGGTCCCAGGTCGGCTCTGTAAGCAGACACGTCATAAATAACAGACACTAAAACACCACACTTACTGCCTCAGATACAAACGCCCGACATATCCACTCCATAGATGGCGCTGTCGTCGGAGCACCACCTCACCAGAGGTCAGGAGCGGCGGTGTTGAGCGCTGAACCAGACTGGAAACTGGTCCTCGAGGCCAGTACACGCTGTCCTCACTAGGTGTCGTCGTTCGTTTGGCGGGGGTTTCGGGAGCTGACCCACAGATGGCGTGTTTGTCACTGCTCCAGGCACGGACGTTGGATCCGGGTTCGTAACAGAGGTGATTTGGTAAAATGCTATGCCCAAGATTACTATCCGAGTGCCGGCGGTGGGGTGGTTCAAATAGCCTCGGCTATCACCTCATTTTGTCCGGTCGTGATGGTCAAGTGGATTAAGGCGTCTTGTACATACCAGTTGCGTTTGCTCCTGGGAGTATGGGTTCGAGTTACTTCTGGGGTGTGAGTTTTCAGTTGCATATTGTCCTGGGGACCATTCAGGCTTGTTCGCATTTGTGTTCCTCACGTGTGCCCCAAAGAATGAGGTGATTTGGTAAAATGCTATGCCCAAGATTACTATCCGAGTGCCGGCGGTGGGGTGGTTCAAATAGCCTCGGCTATCACCTCATTTTGTCCGGTCATGATGGTCAAGTGGATTAAGGCGTCTTGTACATACCAGTTGCGTTTGCTCCTGGGAGTATGGGTTCGAGTCACTTCTGGGGTGTGAGTTTTCAGTTGCATATTGTCCTGGGGACCATTCAGGCTTGTTCGCATTTGTGTTCCTCACGTGTGCCCCAAAGAATGAGGTGATTTGGTAAAATGCTATGCCCAAGATTACTATCCGAGTGCCGGCGGTGGGGTGGTTCAAATAGCCTCGGCCATCACCTCATTTTGTCCGGTCGTGATGGTCAAGTGGATTAAGGCGTCTTGTACATACCAGTTGCGTTTGCTCCTGGGAGTATGGGTTCGAGTCACTTCTGGGGTGTGAGTTTTCAGTTGCATATTGTCCTGGGGACCATTCAGGCTTGTTCGCATTTGTGTTCCTCACGTGTGCCCCAAAGAATGAGGTGATTTGGTAAAATGCTATGCCCAAGATTACTATCCGAGTGCCGGCGGTGGGGTGGTTCAAATAGCCTCGGCTATCACCTCATTTTGTCCGGTCGTGATGGTCAAGTGGATTAAGGCGTCTTGTACATACCAGTTGCGTTTGCTCCTGGGAGTATGGGTTCGAGTCACTTCTGGGGTGTGAGTTTTCAGTTGCATATTGTCCTGGGGACCATTCAGGCTTGTTCGCATATATATATATATATATATATATATATATATATATATATATATATATATATGTATATATATATATATATATATATATATATATACATATATATATATATATATATATATATATATATATATATATATATATATATATATATATATATACATATATATATATATATATATATATATATATATATATATATATACATATATATATATATATATATATACATATATATATATATATATATATATATACATATATATATATATACATATATATATATATACATATATATATATACATATATATATATATATACATATATATATATATACATATATATATATATACATATATATATATTTATACATATATATATATATACATATATATATATATATACATATATATATATACATATATATATATATATATATATACATATATATATATATATATATACATATATATATATATATACATATATATATATATATACATATATATATATATATACATATATATATATATATATATACATATATATATATATACATATATATATATACATATATATATATATACATATATATATATATATATATATATATATATATATATATATATATATATACATATATATATATATATATATATACATATATATATATATATATATACATATATATATATATATATATATATATATATATATATATATATATACATACATATATATATATATATATACATATATATATATATATATATACATATATATATATATATATACATATATATATATATATATATATATATATATATATATATATATATATATATATATATATATATATATATATATATATATATATATATATATATATATATATATATGTGTGACCGAAAAGTAAGATTAATAATTCTAACACGAATTTTCTCGATCTTTCTTATGTTCCTTTTCAATGTTGATGGTAATTGAAAAACCAATTTTCCAAAATTCATTTTTATTTCTAGTCTGACGCGACACTTGAACGCGTTTCGTAATAACTTATTACATTTTGAAAGACTTTTTAGTTTACACACACACAACTATTACGTGCAAACACTAAACAGAGTTCTTACTTATGCTATGATTTAAACACCTTTCATTTTTCATTTTATACCCGCATCTTGGGTGAGGTGATATGTTACAACAGTTTTGGATGAGGTGAACAAAACTTTCAACACAGGATAGAACACGAAACAATGGGTATTGAAGGTAAGAATGGAAGTAATTGCAGAGGGCCTATTGGCCCATATTTCTTGATGCTTCTATAGTGGAGCGGAGCCTTGAAGTGTGTAGAATATAGTTGTGCATTAATTGGCTGTTGATTGCTGGTGTTGACTTCTTGACGTGTAGTGCCTTGCAGATGTCAAGCCGCCTGCTATCGCTGTATCTATCGATGATTTCTGTGTTGTTTGCTAAGATTTCTCTGGTGATGGTTTTGTTGTGGGAATAGATTATATGTTCCTTAATGGAGCCCTGTTGCTTATGCATCCTTAATCGCCTGGAAAGAGATGTTGTTGTCTTGCCTATATACTGAGTTTTTTGAGGCTTACAGTCCCCAAGAGGGCCTTTGAAGGCATAGACGACGTTGGTCTTTTTTAAAGCGTTCTGCTTTGTGTCTAGAGAGTTTCTCTTGAGTAGGCTGGCCGTTTTTTTGGTTTTATAGTAAATCGTCAGTTGTATCTTCTGATTTTTGTCTGTAGGGATAACGTTTCTATTAACAGTATCTTTCAGGACCCTTTCCTCTGTTTTATGAGCTGTGGAAAAGAAGTTCCTGTAAAATAGTCTAATAGGGGGTATAAGTGTTGTGTTTGTTTTCTCTTCAGAGGTTGCATGGCGTTTCACTTTCCTTCTTATGATGTCTTTAACGAAACCATTGGAGAAGCCGTTGTTGACTAGGACCTGCCTTACCCTACAGAGTTCTTCGTCGACTTGCTTCCATCCTGAGCTGTGGCTGAAAGCACAGTCGACATAAGCGTTAACAACACTCCTCTTGTACCTGTCTGGGCAGTCACTGTTGGCATTTAGGCACATTCCTATGTTTGTTTCCTTAGTGTAGACTGCAGTGTGGAAACCTCCGCTCCTTTCCATGACTGTTACATCTAGAAAGGGCAGCTTCCAAGCCTTCTCCATCTCGTAAGTGAAACGCAACACAGAATTCTGCTCAAATGCCCCCTTCAGCTCCTGCAGATGTCTGACATCAGGTACCTGTGTAAAAATGTCGTCAACATACCTGCAGTATATGGCCGGTTTCAAGTTCATGTCGACTAAGACTTTTTGCTCGATGGTACGCATGTAGAAGTGGTATGCGATGGTATGCATACCACGCTTGACTGCTGTAGAGGGTTCTCCGTCGGCTAATGGCTGTTTTTGATAAGGATTTCGGAAGTCTTCTTGGTTTTGTACACTATGATCAGGTCTATGTTTTGGTTAGGAGTAGTGCTTTTTACTCCTTTACGGATTATTTCTTTCATTATTCTTTCCTCTTTTATATGTTCACTGTGCATGGATGATTCGTAATATATTTTTATTGGAAGTATTGTGGTTTCTGTTCTCGGTTCAGGATTATGCCATCGGTCCAAGTGTCTTCTTATAGCAGCGTTTATTTCCGTGTTCCTATATATCCGTTGTTCACAATACCTGTGTTATTCTTTCAAACTCTCAACTCACGTTGCTCCATTCGGAGCAGTGGGTAAGCGCTCGACGAATATAAGCATTGAGAACGCTGGCTTTGTATCTTTGGGGGCTCTCACTCCTACCGTTCAGGCATATTTCTATGTTGGTAGGCTTAGTATATATGTTGGTGCTTAAAGAGGTTCCTGTTTTTGCTATTAGTACATCCAGGAATGGCAGACTGTTATTTTCACTATTTTCATGTGTAAATCGGAGTACTGACTCTCTCTAGATGGCATTATAGATCAATTAGTTCGTCTGAGTCTTTTACTATGTCGAATATGTCATCTACATAACGGCAATATATGGTTTGCTTTTGTCTGATACTGAAGACTCCGTCATCGATGGTTCCCATATAAAAATTAGCAAATAAAACTCCTAAGGGGCAGCCCATTACTACTCCGTCTATTTGTAGATACATGTCTCTTTGTGGACTGATGAAAAGGGCTTCCTTTGTACATGCTTCGAGAAGAGACTCTTCAAGTGTGGCTCAGGTATGTCTAATTTGGGGGTGCTCTCATCTCTGTATACTCTGTCCAGTATCATTCCTATGGTTGTGTCGACTGGGACGTTGGTAAATTGGGATTCGATGTCCAGGAAAGCAATGATTTCATCGGGCTGAGTAGTTTTGATTAAGTCTAGGAAATCTGCTGATGATTGTAGACTATAGTTGCTTGGAGTGTATGGAGTTAGGAGTTCGTTAAGTCTTTTTGGCAGGTGATAGGTTGGAGTTAATATTTGGCTGATTATTGGGCGTAGTGGGTTACCTGGTTTATGCGTCTTAACATTGCCATAGGCATATCCTAAGCCATACCCGCCAAACACACACCGAAACTACGACGTTGGTACAACGTTCGAACAAGTTTTAACACCTCCTAACCAGTTATAACAACCAATATAGCAAGTTATAACAACGTTCTAATACGTCATAAACACGTTAAGCCAAGATGTAACAACTTTATTACAAGTTGTAACAAGCGGAAAATAGAGACAGTTTCGGTTTGTGTTTCCAGGGTAGTCGCCTTGGAGTTTAGTGAAATACACACTACCTTACTTTGCGTTGATTGCAGTAATTGTTTTGTTTACTTTCCGTTTAAGGTCTTCCACAGGGTTCCTCGTGATTCGTTGAAATTTGGAGTCGTCACTAAGGATGTCGCTAATTTTGTTCAGGTATTCTTGGGTAGGAATCAATACATATGCTGCTGTCTTGTCGGCTTTTTTTATTGTTACGTCTTTCAGATTTTTTAGTTGTTTTGCTGCTTCTTTGAGTCGTTGGGTTAAGATTGTAGATGAATATATATATATATATATATATATATATATATATATATATATATATATATATATATATATATATATATATATATATGTACCACCTCTGGTGCAAATGTAGGGACCCATAGCCTCGGAGAAGAAAATAAAGAGTACTCAGAGAAGACCTTGTGGATCCTCACTGAACACTTTGATATTTTCTTCTCCTACCACCCCTATTCTTTTGTTAAGTGTGTATATTTATCTAACTTTATTTGAAAATGTCATTACACAAAAAAAGTTACAATATTGATTACATACAGGGTACAAGGCTGCTTGTCACAAGTTGAATAGCTCCTCCAGCTCCTCAGATGGCGGGCAGGAACCATGGATGCAGTGAGCGCATTTCCTCTCTGGATTGCCACACTAAGGCGCTGAAAAAGAAAACTGGCAGCCAGCTCTGGGGTCTCTAGTTGTTTCGATTAGCTTAGACCCCAACTCCTTTAAAAAGCTAGCTAGCTCCTTTAAAAAGCTATATATATATATATATATATATATATATATATATATATATATATATATATATATATATATATATATAAATATATATATATATATATATATATATATATATATATATATATATATATATATATATATATATATATATATATATATATATATATATATATATATGCGGAAAATCCACAGAGAAATATGAAATGAGGTGAACGTTTCGGCTTGTTAAAGCCTTTGTCAACACCTGCAATATATTTGGTCAGTCTGGTGTTGACAAAGGCTTTAACAAGCCGAAACGTTCACCTCATTTCGTATTTCTCTGTGGATTTTCCGCATAAAATGATCAGTGTTTTGTGATCGTCAATTGCATATATATACATACATACATATATATATATATATATATATATATATATATATATATATATATATATATATATATATATATATATATATATATATATATGTATGTATGTATATATATGCAATTGACGATCACAAAACACTGATCATTTTATGCGGAAAATCCACAGAGAAATACGAAATGAGGTGAACGTTTCGGCTTGTTAAAGCCTTTGTCAACACCAGACTGACCAAATATATTGCAGGTGTTGACAAAGGCTTTAACAAGCCGAAACGTTCACCTCATTTCATATTTCTCTGTGGATTTTCCGCATATATATATATATATATATATATATATATATATATATATATATATATATATATATATATATATATATATATATATATATATATATATATATATATAGGGAAGGGAGTACCACCTCTAGCTGGAAGAAGGGGGACCCATAGCCTCGGAGGAAACCACGCATAACGCATTAGACGGAATGTTTAGATCTCCTCCAATACAGTTTCTGTGTGCTTTTCTCCTACCACCCCCTTCCATTTTTATTTTTTGTGCTTTATTATGTATTTGATGGTTACAAGATATACATAAGTTGATACACAAATAATAATACAAAAAGGTGCTTAAAGGTTATGGATCTCTTGAAAAACACGACAATGGGAAACATTGATGAATGTCACAGACGGGTTCGATCATTGTTGCAAATCAAACACTTCTTCGAATTCCTCTGAAGTTGGACTAGTGCCCAAGACGCAACAGGCATTTCCCCTCTGAATCGCAACACTGAGGCGCTGGAACAAGAAACACTCTCTGGTCTTTTGTAGCGCTGATCAATTTGTCCCCAATTCCTTCAGGAACTTCGATGCACATTTTACCCACGAACCGAGGGTCTCCGAGCCGATCGGAACAAAGCTGTAGCAGTGTGCTAGACCTCTGTATTTAATAATTTTCTGTGATTCCCTGAAAGAAGCAGCGCCAGCTCCTTCACGTGTGCTGTGGTGGAGGTAGGTACTGGCCAGTGTGGCAGCGCACGTGTAGTCCCATTCCACTTGCTTACCATCCTTCCAAGGTAGCAAGGTGACCCCATCAGGGCGCTTCTGAGGGTCGTTAGGTCTGGATAAGTGTGGTTCTCTTTGTGCCGCACAGCGGGCTGTGGCGAGGCTTCTCTTGATGATGTCGTTGACTTCTTCATGTCTTGCAATTTTACCCTGTGATTTACGACATACCAGACCATGACGACCATATTGGTCTGCCATCGCAGTTCTGTAGATGCACCTATGTTCGGTGAGGATGGGGGCGGCAAGGCGAAGGGCAACTCCAATGCGGAGAGCGTCATGACTGAGGCGAGTTCCCAGGGCTGCATGGGGCACAGCAAATAAAAAATCCCTGGCGTGGGGTGCTATTACCGCTAGGAGGCGGGCTTTGTTTTCAGCATCAGCGTTGTCCATCGTTGCTGTGACAGTCTTTTCCATTATGGGGCCATTTTCCATCCCAGTGGGCCTGCTTGTGGTCTTTTGGGACCACAAGCAGGTCGGGGTTGAGGGTGTGCAATTGTGTCCCATTGTCTGGCTGCTTCGATGAACGTTTGATCATGAGTTCCCGCTGTCTCTCTCATACGCTCTGGTAGGATCTGCCCTACCAATTCGTTGGCTGCTGTGCATGAGGATAAGAATGCTGGAAGTGCTACCTCAGTTGCCTTTCGTATGCCTATCCCCCCAAATCTCACTGGTAGTGTTGCTTGGTCCCACTGACTGACATCTAAATCTAGGTTGAGCGCCTTCCTGAATATTGACCTGAGGAGCTCATCATATTGATTTAGAAGTGGGTTGCCAAAAGTTGGTGCACACCTTAAGAAGTATGTTAGCCTGGGCAAGGTAAGGCACTTTGTGAGTGTATACCTCCAGGTGGAAGGGAACCTTCACCTATCTACCTCCAGGTGGAAGGGAACCTTCACCTGCCGCCC